>NW_028274813.1:131226411-131385340 GCF_037043125.1 Eumetopias jubatus
TCTATATGCCCCCAACTTAAGCCGTTGGAATACAGAGTTCCTATTTCTTCCCACCCACTGACTTCACTTTAAATTCTTCTCAGCTGATGTGGTTTTAAAGCTAAGTATGTTTCCTTTCTTTTATAGCTTAATGTTACGCAAGGATTTCTCCGGTTCTTGCAACCTCATGCCACACATGACATTCTGTTTCCATCAAAAATCAGATCATTTCTCTCAAAGAGAACAGGCATCAAGGCAAACCTTAGACATAAAAGGAGGGGTTAAGTTTACTTCCAATATTAGGGAATGATTCGGAAATAGATGTCAAGGTTAAAAAGTCCAGATGGTAATTCCACTGTATCCTTACTATAAACATGATTTGATTTATGAGAACTACTAATGGTATCTCAGTTTGGATCTGGATGGTTTTGCTTTCTCTCATCTGAGTCTTAAATTCATCAGATTCTTTTACTCCCACTATCAATCCTTCACTACAAAGAGGCACTCCTAATCAAGAATTTGGGAGTATTTTAAAATGCAGAAATTGATAAATGTTAACAACCCTAATCCATGCAAATTACTGTCTGTTGTCATTATTTATAACCTGGCGGATGTACTTATTCAAAAGATCCTCAAAGAGCTCAGACAATTCATGCTTCCAGTTGTGAATCATCTTTTGCTCTTTTTCCCTCTTTCATAAAAGAGCACACTGAATTAGTTTTCACTTTTTTTCTTTGCCTGACATGGCAATTATTAGCTTTCTTGGCTTTGTCAGGAAAAAAAAAAAATCCATCGGAAATATTTATCTCCTGGGGCAAATCTCAGGGAAACAGCATGTTTATCACTTCAAGGGTCTGTAATCCAAAGGCAGCCCCAGGCCCACCAGTTTTATAACAGGAGAACGGGAGGGGAAACAGACACATGATTGAGCAGCTATGGTACAATAATCCTCTGTTGTGAGTCTCAGGGTCTCCCCAGCCCATCTTTGTTCTCTGACCTCTGCTGATTAAATGTACAAGCTGAAATCATACTAACTTCATCTCTTATTTGCATCTGACTCTGTCAACTAACAAAGTAGTGGTGTGGAGAGTGGACACCCTACACTATTAGGTCTCTTTCTTCCCTAGTGAGCATCCATGTGTTTTATGTGGTGGCTAATGCTGTCTAGTAACTAACTGGAAAATCAAACCAGGAAAAAAAGGTCATCTGAATTAGAAGGATGGTTAGAATGTTCAGATTGGCTACAGTTTACTTTATTACATTTGAGGATACACACAACTGATGTGTCTGTTCTATGATGGACACAAAATTTTGTATGGTTCTTCACCTTCTTTCAAGGTTCAGTTCCGATAATATTTCCATTATGAAACCAAGGATGAAAAAACTCCATCCCCTGTGCTCCCAGTGATATTGTGGACACACTTTGATTCTTTCAATGTTCAACACAATTCTTAAAAGTTCTAGGCACTGGTTAGAATTTGAAATATAATCAAGACCAAGGCACAGTTTATATACTCCAAAGAGAAAAGAATGGGCAGTTGCAATAAATCATCCACAAGTTGTAAGCTCAAGATATGATAGGGGATTGTAAGAAGGACCTCTTCCTTGTTGGGTTAAGGATGGGACCCTCTAGTGTTCACCAAGACAGTCCAGTCTCAGTGAGTAGGAATAGGGAGAAGGCAGAAAAAGCCTTAGTACAAGGAAAAGATGAACAATGTTTTGTCTTTCCAGAAGTGAAAGAACATATTTGTGGGAGAACTGCAAGTAGAAAAAAATGGTTTATGGATAAAATTTAATATTAAGAATTGATTAAAACACAGATTGGACAATTAAGCAGAAGTCAGTTCATAAAGATTAGGTTAAGGATTTACATTTTATCATGAGGACAATGGAAACTGGGCCTTGCACGTGATGATAATGGAGATCTGAATACAGTAAATGGGAAAGGAGAAAAGTACGGGAAGGTAGCATTTATTACAAGATAAAATCAAGAGACTGTTGGCTATTTGGGTATGGGGGAGAGAGAGAGGTAGACATAAAGGATGATATACAGGTTTCTGTCCTGGAAAACAAAGAGGTGGTGATAACTTTGTTGAGAGAGGGAACTCCATGAACGGAACTGTTCTGGGGGAGAAAATACTGAGTTTGGTTTTGTGTTTTCCAAATGCAACTATTTGGAAGTGTGTATGGTGTGGAGAAAGAAGAGAGCTGAGGCTGATACACTGAGGAAATATAACAATGAGGACTCGGATAGAGAACTGAGAAGAACTAGCCAGAGAGGGAGGAGGAAAACCAGGGTGACTTCATTAGGAAAAAGAACATTTCAAGAAGGAGGTGAGGGCAGGAGCAGTACATTTCAAGGAAGTAAAGTAAACCAGGAACCAGTAAGCATCAGTGTAACTTTTTTTACTTTTTTAAAGATTTTATTTATTTATTTGGGAGAGAGTGAGAATGAGAGATAGAGAGCACGAGAGGGAAGAGGGTCAGAGGGAGAAGCAGACTCCCCGCTGAGCAGGGAGCCCGATGCGGGACTCGATCCCGGGACTCCAGGATCATGACCTGAGCCGAAGGCAGTCGCTTAACCAACTGAGCCACCCAGGCGCCCACATCAGTGTAACTTTTAGAAGTGAGTAAGTCCTTGGTGGACTTAGTTGGAGGATTTCCATAGGAATGTGGGAGCCAAAGACCAATTGCTGAGATGTGGAGAGTGAGGGCAAAATAAGAAACATATAGAATAAGTTTTCAAAAGACTTGGAGGAGGGAGATAAATACCTTTATTACAGATCAGTAGTTCCCTTTAAGGCAGAGTATTACCACTTCTCACTGCCCCAATCCACAACACTAGATAAATTTTTGTAGTCAGTTGACTTTTTTTGCTTTTTGTTTTCTTTTTTTTTAATTCAGAGATTCTCGGGGACTAGCTCAGTGCCTGGAGCTCCATAAATATTGTTAAATAAATGAATGACTGGGACAGAAGTGATGAATATTTTTTCCACCACTATTTTCCAGGGAAACTCCAATTACTTGTATGGAAATTATTTTGAGGAACTGGACTAAAAATCTATTTGAAGTGAATTAAGTCTTCATAAGGCCAGGATACCACGTATTTAATTACACTTTCAATAAAACTCAGTGATATCCTTCTCTCTGATGGAAAACTGACTTTCTAAATAATTAAGTGAATTAAAACTTGTGTATGACAGGATTATTTTACCAGCAACAGTCCCACTGCAAAGACGTGAGACTGTCATTGCAATAACTGAAGGACTAAAATAGATTTCTATGTAGACAGCTACACATTTACTGCCTGAGGCTCAGAACCAATCATAACTCTAGGTGAACTCAGTTCCTCAAAGCACCAGGGGAAGCTGGAGGAGCCTTCCAGGTGACCTCTGGTTGACTGGCTTCTGGGATATATATAGCACAGGCAGAAGTGTGCTGTCAAGACTCACTATTTAAGTATTCTCAACTCCATTAAAATATTCCTTTCAAAGAGAAAAAACTGCAGAATGAATTGAAAAGGACCTGTCTTATGACTTTTTTTGGAATTTGGAACTCAAGAGGGTTAATGGTGTTGGGACATGTGGATGTACCAATATGGACATGGAGACCCAAGCGGAGAGAACATTGTATCATCGGAAGGGGAGAGGGCTGTCCTTGAGATACGTCTTCAAATACCATCTTTTCCTTTAAAATACTTCCCATTGTATTGCATTTATTGTTTTTGGACTTTGTTGTGAATGCTCAACCAGGATTTATTAAGCACCTATAATACACTCTACATCCCATCAACAGCTAGACGCTTAAACTTGCATTATCTCGTGTAACATCCACCACCTGCAGAGTGAGGAATTAAGGCCCATGGAGAAAATGGTCATGGATTACACACCGATAGAAGGCAGGGTCAGAATCTGGATCCATATTATCTGGATCCTGTGATTTTTTTTCCATGATTGTTGATATGGCTATTTGATACATATATTACCCACAGAAGACACATTTTCATATCTTTCTCAAAATTTTAAGATTCCAAGGCCTGAAGAACCACTCTCAGCATTATACCATGACACCAAGAATGCTGTAAAAGGCATCAGATATATAACCCTCCCCACAGATGTCTCTGTTGCTTCTTTAGAGTCTATATGACAACAGACCAGTGATATAGTGTCGGGTGATTATCTTCTGAACTTGGCTTTCCCCAAATTCCAGAATCTAGAAATATATGGAAAAATGTCCTTATTAAGCTTGCCTATTACTAAGCATATAGAATCGCAGTTCACATGTGACAATTAAAATACAGTTTTAGGGCGCCTGGGTGGCTCAGTTGGTTAAGCAACTGCCTTCGGCTCAGGTCATGATCCTGGAGTCCTGGGATGGAGTCCCGCATCAGGCTCCTTGCTCAGCGGGGAGTCTGCTTCTCCCTCTAACCCTCCCTCCTTCTCATACTCTCTCTCTCACTCATTCTCTCTCTCAAATAAATAAATAAAATCTTTAAAAAAATAAAACAGTAAAAATATTTTTTTAAAAAAGAAAATACAGTTTTATGTATTTTAGAAAGTGTGTCAGGCCTATTCTGCCTTAAGGCATAATCTCTGACAACAGGAAGTTCAAGTCCAAGGTTTGGTCATTTTCAATCTGTAGGGGGCAGCTCAATGACACTTTTGCAGTTTAAACGAGGTATAACACACTAACCCCATTGACATCTCCTATAAGAAAAAAAGGAGTTTTAAGTAGCACCCCATGCTCATAGAATATTAGAAAGCTAAGACAGATCTCAGGAAGAAAAGAGGGGGGAAAGCTAGATGTAATCAGGTTTCTGAGAGATCAAAGAAGAACCCTTTTTTTCCTCCAGAAAAGCGTGGGTGGAAAAGGCTGTAGAAGCTGCTCTGTGATCCTTAGGTAATATGATGGGTAGTTGAAAACCCTTCAAGTGGTTTGACAGCCTCAGCAATTCATTCTTATTTTAAAGCTTTAATTATTGTGGTTATAAAACACATAAACAAAAAAGTTTCAATGACACATACAGAAGAAATCAATGAGTTATTATAAATACATGCATGTGTAATCAGCATCCACGATCCAAAATTAGAATGTACCTCATTCCCAGCAAATTCCTTTCCAATCACAGCACACTTCCCTCCCCTCAAAATCATTCCTCTCTTAACTTTTGGAGGAATTATTGCTTGTTCTCTTTATACATTATTAACCTCACACAAATACGTCTCTAACACGATAGTTGAGTTTTGCCTGTTTTTGAACTTTTTTTTCACATGTACCTTGTTTTATTGTTTTGACTTCAAAAATATGTTTTACATATTTTAGTAAGCAGTATTATAGAAATAAACTTTGTGTTCTTTTGTGTCTGGATTGTTATTCATACCATGCTTGGGAAATTCGTAAGGTTTTCATGGGTAACTGTAATTCTTTAATCTTGTTGCATATCCCACTACTATATGATCATAAGTTAAGTGCCCATTCTATTATTGATGGGCATTTGGGATATTTTTATTTTGGTTTATTAAATAGAATGTATCTGTGAATTTCCCTGTTATCTGTCTCCTGGTGCATATTTGAATACTCATATCTTCAATGTTAGAAAAAATGCTAAACAGTTCTCCAAAGTGGTTGTGACCAATCTGCACTCCTGGCAGAAGTGTATGAATGTTTTACAGAGCAGTTTTTGTTTATTTGTTTTTAATTTTTAACATTCTGATGGTTATTTAGTGGTATCATGTTGTGATTTTAATTTTGTTTCTGATGTAAGTGATGATGTAGAACATTCTTTTGTATATTTAACAATCATTTGGATACAGCCTTCCCAAGTCTCATGTCCATTGTTCTATGTGGTTGTCTTTTTCTTCTTATCGACTTATAGAAGTTCTTTATATATCACAGACACCAACCATTTGATATTTTTCTGAATTTTGTTCAGAGGTAGCAATTAAAATAGTTTTTTTATTGATTTGTATCAAACTGTCCTGACAAACCCACTTACTGATTCTAAGAATGTATTTGTTGATTCTCCCAAATTTTATACATAAAAATCATAAACTGTAATAATGACAGTTTGATTTACTTTTATTTAATCCTTAGGCCTTTGATTTAATTTTCTTGTTAATTTCATGGCTAGTAGACATAGCAAGCATATTTTTACTGCTATTGCTTTCCCCAGTTTCAAAAGGACAACTTGAAATATTCCACCATTAAATATGATGTTTGATGTATGTTCTAACACTCTCTAGTAAAGATATTTTTTCTATTCATATCATGCTGATATTTTTAAAAATATTATGAAAGATATTGATCTTTAACAGATTTATTTTTTCATTTATGAAAATACTGTCATTTTTAAAAATTGATTCTGCAAATGCAATACATAACAATAATTTTATATTTCAAATGTCAAACTAACCTTGCATTCTTGGAGTAACTCCAAGTTAGTCACATTGAATTTACTACTTTTTATTTAATGAATTTTTATAATTTGATGATAATTTTCTATTCTCCTGGTGTTGTTTCAGGTGGTATCAAGGTTACAGTGGCCTCATAAAACAAATTAAAGGTTACTCATTCTTTGTTTTTTCTTTGGAATATTCTGTGTGAGATTTTCAATTTTTCTTAATGTTTTATAGAATTTGCTATCAAAACTACTTGGAGTTTTTCTTGAGATAACTATTTCAAATCATTGGTTCAATTTTTTTTCCTAAAATAAATGATATTCAGCTTTTCTGTTTATTTTTATATGCATTTGCAACATAGTATTCCCCTGGGAATTTGCATATGTCATCTGATTTTTCAAATTTATTAGCATAAATTTCTTCAAAATACCTTTTTCTTCTTGAATGTCGTAGGCTTGGTAGTGATGGCCCAGACATAAATTATTTGTCTCTTCTCATATATGTCTTCATCAAACTGACCCCAACTTCAGCAATTTTATTATTTTTTCCAAACAAACAATTTTTCACTCTGTTGATCTTTTCTATTATGTATTCATTTTCTATTTTATTAACTTTCACTCTTATTTCATTCTTTGTACTTCCTTTGAGTTTAGTTTGTTGTTCCCTTTCTAATCTGAGGTGGATTTTAAGATTACTTGCCAGCCATCCTTATTTGCAGCCATCCTTACAGATGTATATTCAAAAGGCTATAAATTTTCCTTTATGCATGGTTTTATCTGTCTTCCAGAAGTTTTGAGATATCATACATTTTATTATCACCCAGTTCTAAACACTTTCTAAATTCTCATTTTGTTTTTTTTTTTCTTGACCTCCAGATTATTTCTTCCATCTCATAGAATATAGTAAGCATGCTTAGTTTGAATTTTATGTTTGATGGCTCCAATATCTCAAGCCCTTACAAGGCTTTTTGTAATATCTGGAGTTTTTTCTGGATTTTCTTCAAATTGCTTTATTTTCTTATAAGCTCTTTTTTATCATATGCTGTAAATTATACTTTCCAAAAATTGTTTGTAGAAATAGCACAAAGCCTAGAATGATATATCTCCCTGTAGATAAGATTTATAGTTGCTTCTGCCAGGTATCAGAGGGATTAGCAACCTGGAATTTTCTCCATCAGATTTGCTAATTGAGAGAGTCAAGGCTGATCTACAATCTCTATGAGGCCCTGTCTATTTCTACTTCACTCTTCTTCCTAAGCTGGAACTTTTCTATGGCACAGCTTACATGAGGGTTTTCATCTGGATCCCCTATCTTGAGTTCCAGACTATAATCCATGATTCCCTGGTCTCCATGAATGGTCAGAATTACTGATGATTCCCTCATCCTCTCAGATACCTAAACATGAATGCCAACTCCCCCAGCAGAAAAGTGAACCCAAATGCTAGACTCACTCTCATTAGATCTCTGTCCTCTCTTGTACCCTGGCCCAGTCATTTTTCAGAGTCCCCTACAAAATTTTAGACCTTCAGGGAGAATATAGAACTGGCTTTTCTGGTTATCCTTACCAGTTCAAGTTGCCTAGTTCATCATTACTAGAAGCAGAAGCCCAGGCCAGAGATATTTTTCTTCCTTAATATAAATAAAAGACAAGAGTCTGCTTGCTTTTGATATAACATTTTAACTATGCGACATAAGTTATCAGGCTTAACTTACTCACTGTCTTAACTTTTGTCCTGATACAAGTGAATTTTTACTCAATTATATCCTGGTAGCATATTGCTCTGAGCGACTTTTCCTGTTCTAAGCATATGGTGTTTTTAGTTCTACCATTAATTCCCTTCCACTGGACTTGTTTAAAACATGCTCATTTTCAATTGAGAGCCTGGGTGTTGCATGCATTTACGTTCTAAAATGCCTGGCTAGTTTTCTCAGTAGATGAAATTATTAACCAGTCATTTAGATTTGTATAAATTTTCTAGGACTTATTTGCAGGATTACCAAGAACCAACTATATAAGTTTTGAAAAAGGAGGAACACCCTGCTCACTCGACTGGGAACATTACCCTCCTTATTTCATGGGGAATGTCTTTACTAAGGCAAAAGAAAAATGAAAGCAAGGGGGCCCTCACTCAAGAGAAGATATGACTCTAACATTGTATGAAACTATTCCAAAATCAATTCCGGATTTTCAATGAAGAATATGAAGCCATGCATTTACATATATGTCACAGTGGTATAGACTACCCAGACATCCATAAAGCTGCCAATCAGAATAAGGATAAAGAAGTCAATTTAAGAATGTTAGAATAAGGGGTGCCTGGGTGGCTCAGTTGGTTAAGCGTCTGCCTTCAGCTCAGGTCACGATCCCAGAGTCCTGGGATCAAGTCCCACATGGGGCTCCTTGCTCAGCAGGGAGCCTGCTTCTCCCTCTCCCTCTGCTGCTCCCTCTGCTTGTGCTCTCTCCCTCTCTCTGACAAATAGATAAATAAAATCTTTAAAAAAAAAGAATGCTGGAATAAAAATCCTTTGTTTATATTTCTGCTTATAGTGAGTATTATCTTCTCATTCTTGGATTTTTTTCTTTGGTTTGGAAATCTTCTCCCTACTTTGGATAAATGACTTCTCCTTTGCTTTCAAAATGTGTGATCTGAAATGCTGCCTTGGTCAGTATACTCCCGTGGTCATTATATTTGATATAGGTGTGGATACATTTCATAATCTGAGGACTCTATTTTCCTCTCCTCAGACATTGCTTGAGAGGTGGGCCTGGGGCTGGCCAATCAATCTAGACCCTGTCTAGGTTTATGCGATTTAAACTAATTTTAAAAGGCTTTTTCTGGGATGGCAGGTCGAGGAAGATGTGAGCTCAAAGTGTCTGGCAGAATGAGACCATCAACGGTAATGAAGCTCACACAGAGTAAAGCAAAGGTGAATAATAGCGGAACTTCTGATGATGCTCGAGCACCACACCCCACTGACCAGGAGGTCCAATGGTATTCCTTGTCCTTCCATCAGAGGACAAATGGTCCATTAAATTCCTCTTTTTTGGTCTAAGCTACTTTGAGTTGGATTCTTTCCATTTGTGACTTAAATTTATAAGGTTACCAAATAAAATAGAGGGTGCCCAGTTAAATTTGGATTTCAGGTAAACAACAAATAATTTTCACTTTTGTTCCCATGCAATATTTGAATTTGAATGATTTTCCAGTTAAACGCGAAGTTGGATAAACAAAAAAATCTGTTGTAATATAAGTATGCCCCAAATATTGCATGAACCTTACTGATACTAAACATTATTTTTGCTTTATGTAAAGTTCTTATTTGGCATTCTGTATGTTTATTTGCTAAATCTGACAACCTTGACTTAAAAGAATCTTGACCAAAATGTGGATCACGTTCTAGTTGTACATTTTGATTTTTCATGCATAAAATTGCTCACTAATTCTGTGTTCAAATAAAACTGCTCATTTTTATCAACTGGTTTCTTCTTACAATGATGTATTTTCACTTAAACTCAATTTAACAATTTTACTTTTATTGAATTTCTACTGTGTGCAAGACACTGTGCAGGTTGCAGTAGGAATAAAAAATAGATGTGGAATCCATGATTTTAAGGACCTTAAAAACCCACTTAAGAGAAGAAAAACTCAATTTGTTACTATAATTTGTGAAAAAATGTCAAACAGGACGATACACTCTCCCAGTTATTCGACACTTTATAATTTATAAACTATTTCTCAGATAACTGTTCTCGTTGAATTCTTACAACTTTGGAAATAGGATTATTATATTTGTTCCCTTTAAAAAAATAAATTGAGGTTCAAAGACATTAAGTGAATTCTCTAGATCTCCCAGGTAACATGTAACACAGCCAACTTTAATTCCAGTTATTTTTACTTCAAAGTTTTCCACTCTATTACTCTGCCGTTAATTATCAAGTAAAATTTTGGAATACATGGTGTAGCGTATAGACCTAAGACAATGTAAGGAAATGTGTGGTGAAGTCAGCAGACAACTTTAAGAAGGGGCTAAGATGTGAAAAGTGCTTAAAAATGCATGATTTAAATAGCAGAGCTCATTAGATATAAAGGGTATTTCAGAAGGAGGGATACAAGGGTTAGGAAGAAAGAGGGAGAGAGCATTCAAAAGAGGACAATAGCGGCGCCTGGGTGGCTCTGTCGTTAAACGTCTGCCTTCGGCTCAGGTCATGATCCCAGGGTCCTGGGATCGAGCCCCACATCGGGCTCTCTGCTCGGTGGGAAGCCTGCTTCTCCCTCTCCCACTCCCCCTGCTTGTGTTCCCTCTCTCGCTGTGTCTCTCTCTGTCAAGTAAATAGATAAAATCTTAAAAAGAAAAAAAAAAGAGGCCACAGAATGAGAGGTCCTTCTGGGATAGAAGTCTAGGAAAGTTATTAAATTAAAACTTATTAAGCTCTGTCTACTTTGCATCTGCCCTCACATGGATGAAAGAGAAAGCATGACACCAACTCAAGTCACTGATGGGAAACCAGAGGACACACCATTACGGACACTTTAGCCTATTGACTTGACCACACTACTTGACAACATTTCATGATTTTTTTCTTCTTCTGCAAACTTCCCATCCACCCTTCTTCATTCTCACTCTCAGATGATGCCCTTTATTTCTAGTTCAGTAGAAAAATGGAAACCATTAGAAAAGAATTTGCTGATGACTATCAAATGTAAATCTTGAGACTACTACCTCAACTCCCTACTGGTATATCCAGTTGCTACTCATCACATTCATTTGGCTAGCCAATAAGTTTTCCCACTTCCCATAACCAGAGCCAAACTGCTGATTTTCTTCCCCTAAGCTCGCCTTCAGCAAATGGTAATGCCATCATTCCACACACTTAGGCCATTATTCTCAGCCCTCCTTCTGACACTTGTCATTTAATCCATCAAGAATTCCTTTTGGAGAAATATTTAAATACACTTAGAAATTAATTGCTTTTCACCAGCTACTATTTTCCTCTTTACATCAGGCATCATTATCATCACCTGGTCATTGCCACTGTTTCCTAACTGGACTGTCTTCTTCTAGGCTTGCCTCTATTCAGTCTACTGTCAGCAGCACACCTGAGTGATCCATGTTACATTTCTGCTCCGAACTGCCAGTGGCAATTTCCCATCTCTCTTTTGCACAGCCCAAGTCCTTCCACTGGCCTACAAGGCTCTACGAGACCTGGTCTTCTGTTATTGTTCAACGACACCTACTTTCATCACTTTCTTAACCTGCCTTCCAGCGACCCTTGTCTTGCTGTATATCAAAAACACGTGACCTGCTTCTGCATCAGGGCTGTGCACTGCATGTTTTCTCTGTATACATTTTCCTCCCCCAAATGCCTTACACTCTTTTTTTCATTCCCTTATATCTCATTCAACTCTCTTACTCTCCTTTGAAAAAATTGCAACTCCGGGAGCAAGATGGCAGAAGAGTAGGAGACCTGGATTTCTCTGGTCTCAGGAATTCAGCTGAATAGGGATCAAACCATTCTGAACACCTACGAACTCAACAGGAGATTGAAGAGGAGAGTAGCAACAACTCTCTGAACAGAAAAGAGACCACTTTTTGGAAGGTAGGATGTGCAGAGAAGTGAATCTGAGGCGATATTCGCGAGGATAGACGACAGGGAAGGGGGCCTCCGTTGGCCGCTTCTGGCAAGTGATAGAGCCGCGGAGCACAAAATCGGAACTTTTAGAAGTCGGCTCCGTGGAGGGACGTCGCTGCAGTGGCTAAGTGGGGGGTGGAACCCTAGCGGGACAGTGTGGTCTCAGGACCCTCGGGGTCACAGAAAGACCGGGGGTGCCTGAGTGCGGCAACGCTCCCAGGTATCGGAGCGGGGAAGCCGGCTGCAGAGACGGAGCCCAGGCGTGGGCTCTCAGCTCGGGGTTGCCATAGACTGTGATCTGCGGCCCAGTCAGGCCACTGCTCCTCCAGCAGGGACCCAACAAGCGGCAGATCCTAGGAGACTCCCCTTCCTCCCCCGGGAGGAGCGGTGCGGGAGCGCACCACAGGGATCTGCTGTGATTGGAGACTCCACACGGGGTCGGGTGCCAGAGATAGAAATGCTTGGTCACAGGCCGGGTGAGCACGGAGTGCGGCCAGAGACTGGGGACACGGGAGTGACTGGCTGCTTTTCGCTGGGGGCGCACTGAGGAGCGGGACCCCGAGTTCTAGCCTCCTCTGGGGCGGAGATTGGGAAGCTGCCATTTTCACTCTCATCCTACAAAGCTGTACCGAGAGCTTGCAGGGAACAAAAGCTCCTGAGAGCAAACCCGAGCAGCTTGCTTAGCCCGGACTGACAAGGGCGGGGCAATTCCGCCTCCAGCAAAGACATTTGGGAACCACGGCAACAGGTCCCTCCCCCAGAAGATCAGCAGAACAGCCAGCAAGCCAAGACCAAGTTTACTGATCAAGGAGAACGGGAGAACTCCAGCGCTAGGGGAATACTGCACATAGAATTCATGGCTTTTTTTTACCATGATTCATTAGTTTTTCAAAGTTAATTTTTTAACTGTTTTTTTTAATTTCTCTTTTTCCCTTTTTCAACCAACATCTTATGAATCCCTTTTTTAAAAAAAACATTTTTTATTTTTCATTTTTAGAGTCATATTTTATCCCTTCATAATAGTTACTCTTATTTTTGGCATATATATATATATATATATATATATATATATAAAGTTGTTCTCTCTTTAAAATTTTGAGATACAGTTTCTTCTAACAGATCAAAATATACCCTAAATCACTAGTGTATGGCTTTGTTCTAGTCTCCTGCCTGATCACATTCTGTCCCCCCCTTTTTTTTTTAAATCTTCTTTCTTTTTTCAAACAACTCCTTATTGTATCAATTCCTTTTATAAAATCTTTTATAATTTTCATCTTTACAGTCATCTTCCATCCTTTCATTGTATCAACCCTTATTTTGTTATTATATAAGTCTTTCTTCCTTTAAAATTTTAGCAGGCACTTTCTTCTAACAGACCAAAATAGGCCCAAAATCTAGTGTGTGGCACTGATCTATGCACTAGCCTGATCATATTTGATCATATTAGGGTTTTTTTGTATTGTTCTGCTTTTGTTTTTAATCTTTTTCTTTTTGTTTTCTTTCTTTCTTTCTTTTCTCTTTCTTTTTTTTTCTTTCCCTTTCTTTTCCCCTGGTTTCAGGTCTTTTCTGATTTGTATAGAGTGTATTTGCTGGGGACGTTGTTAACCTGTTAGCATTTTGTTCTCTCATTCCTCTATTCTCCTCTGGACAAAATGACAAGACAAAAAAAATCACTTCAGCAAAAAGAACAAGAGATAGTACCGTCAGCCAGGGACCTACTCAATAAGGACATTAGTACGATGTCGGACATAGAGTTCAGAATCATGACTTTAAAGATACTAGCTGGGCTTGAAAAAAGCATGGAAGTTATTAGAGAAACCCTTTCTGGAGAAATAAAAGAACTAAAATCTAACCAAGTCAAAATCAAAAAGGCTATTAATGAGGTGCAATCAAAAATGGGGGCACTAACTGCTAGGATAAATGAGGCAGAAGAGAGAATCAGCGACATAGAAGACCAAATGATGGAAAATAAAGAAGCTGAGAAAAAGAGAGAGAAACAACTACAGGATCACGAGGGCAGAATTCGAGAGATAAACGATACGATAAGATGAAACAACATTAGAATAATTGGGATCCCAGAAGAAGAAGAAAGAGAGAGAAGGGCAGAAGGTATATTGGAGCCAATAATAGCAGAGAACTTCCCTAATGTGAGGAAAGAAACAGACATCAAAATCCAGGAGGCACAGAGAACCCCTCTCAAAATCAATAAAAATAGGTCAACACCCCGGCATTGAATAGTAAAACTTACGAGTCTCAGAGACAGAGAGAAAATCCTGAAAGCAGCTCAGGAGAAGAGATATGTAACCTACAATGGTAGACACATTAGATTGGCAACAGACCTATCCACAGAGACCTGGCAGGCCAGAAAGGACTGGCATGATATCTTCAGAGCACTAAACGATAAAAATATGCAGCCAAGAATACTATATCCAGCTAGGCTCTCATTGAAAATAGAAGGAGAGATAAAAAGCTTCCAGGACAAACAAAAACTAAAGGAATTTGCAACCATGAAACCAGCCCTCCAAGAAATATTGAAAAGGGTCCTCTAAGCAAAGAGAGAGACAAAAAGCAGCACAGATCAGAAAGGAACAGACACAATATACAGTAACAGTCACCGTACAGGCAATACAATGGCACTAAATTCATACCTTTCAATGGTTACCCTGAATGTAAATGGGCTAAATGCCCCAATCAAAAGACACAGACTATCAGACTGGATTAAAAAACAAGACCCATCAATATGCTGTCTGCAAGAGACTCATTTTAGACCCAAAGACACACCCAGATTGAAAGTGAGGGGGTGGAAAACCATTTACCACGCTAATGGACACCAAAAGAAAGCTGGGGTGGCAATCCTTATATCAGACGAATTAGATTTTAAACCAAAGACTGTAATAAGAGATGAGGAAGGACACTATATCCTACTTAAAGGGTCTATCCAACAAGAGGATATAACAATTGTAAATATCTATGCCCCGAACATGGGAGCAGACAATTTTATAAGGCAATTATTAAAAAAAGCGAAGAAACACATTGACAGCAATACACTAATAGTGGGGGACTTTAACACCCCCCTCACTGAAATGGACAGATCATGTAAGCAAAAGATCAACAAAGAAATAAAGACTTTAAATGACACACTGGACCAAATGGACTTCACAGACATATTCAGAACATTCCATCCCAAAGCAATTGGAATACACATTCTTCTCTAGTGCCCATGGAACATTCTCCAGAATTGATCACATCCTAGGTCACAAATCAGGTGTCAACCAGTACCAAAAGATTGGGATCATTCCCTGCATATTTTCAGATCACAATGCTTTGAAACTAGAACTCAAACACAAGAGGAAAGTTGGAAAGAACTCCAATACATGGAGGCTAAAGAGCATCCTACTAAAGAATGAATGGGTCAACCAGGGAATTAAAGAAGAATTAAAAAAATTCATGGAAACCAATGAAACTGAAAACACAACTGTTCCAAATCTTTGGGATACAGCAAAGGCAGGCCTCAGAGGAAAGTATATAGCAATACAAGCCTTTCTCAAGAAACAAGAAAGGTCGCAAATACACAACCTATCCCTATACCTAAGGGAGCTGGAGAAAGAACAGCAAATTAAGCCTAAACCCAGCAGGAGAAGAGAAATCATAAAGATCAGAGCGGAAATCAATGAAATAGAAACCAAAAGAACAGTAGAACAGATCAACGAAACTAGGAGGTGGTTCTTTGAAAGAATTAACAAGATGGATAAACCCCTGGCCAGACTGATCAAAAAGAAAAGAGAAATGACCCAAATCAACAAAATGATGAATGAAAGAGGAGAGATCACAACCAACACCAAAGAAATACAAACAAGTATAAGAACATATTATGAGCAACTCTATGCCAGCAAGTTAGATAACCTGGAAGAAATGGGTGCATTCCTAGAGATGTATCAACTACCAAAATTGAACCAGGAAGAAATAGAAAACCTGAACAGACCTATAACCACTAAGGAAATTGAAGCAGTCATCAAAAATCTCCCAAGAAAGAAAAGCCCAGGGCCAGATGGCTTCCCAAGGGAATTCTATCAGACATTTAAAGAGTAATTAATACCTATTCTCCTGAAACTGTTCCAAAAAATAGAAATGGAAGGAAAACTTCCAAACTCATTTTATGAGGCCAGCATTACCTTGATCCCAAAACCAGACAAAGACCCCATCAAAAAGCAGAATTACAGACCAATATCCTTCATGAACATGGATGCCAAAATTCTCACCAAAATACTAGCCAATAGGATCCAACAGTACATTCAAAGGATTATTCACCATGACCAAGTAGGATTTATCCCTGGGCTGCAAGGCTGGTTCAACATCCGCAAATCAATCAACGTGATACAATACATTAACAAAAGAAAGAACAAAAATCATATGACCCTCTCAATAGATGCAGAAAAAGCATTTTACAAAGTACAGCATCCTTTCTTGATCAAAACTCTTCAGAGTATAGGGATTGAAGGTACATACCTCAATATCATAAAAGCCATCTATGAAAAACCTACAGCGAATATCATTCTCAATGGGGAAAAACTGAGAGCTTTTCCCCTAAGGTCAGGAACACGGCAGGGATGTCCACTCTCACCACTGCTATTCAACATAGTATTAGAAGTCTTAGCCACAGCAATCAGAGAACAAAAAGAAATCAAAGGCATCCAAATCGGCAGAGAGGAAGTCAAACTCTCACTCTTTGCAGATGATATGATACTGTATGTGGAAAACTCAAAAGACTCCACCCCAAAACTGCTAGAACTCATACAGGAATTCAGTAAAGTAGCAGGATATAAAATCAATGCACAGAAATCAGTGGCATTCCTATACACCACCAACAAGACAGAAGAGAGACAAATCAAGGAGTCGATCCCATTTACAATTGCACCCAGAACCATAAGATACCTAGGAATAAATTTAACCAAAGAGTAAAAGGATCTGTACTCAGAAAACTATAAAATACTCATGAAAGAAATTGAGGAAGACACAAAGAAATGGAAAAACGTTCCATGCTCATTGATCGGAAGAACAAACATTGTGAAGATATCAATGCTACCTAGAGCAATCTACACATTCAATGCAATGCCCATCAAAATACCATCCACTTTTTTCAAAGAAATGGAACAAAGAATCCTAAAATTTGTATGGAACCAGAACAGACCCCGAATATCAAGAGGAATATTGAAAAAGAAAAGCAAAGCTGGCGGCATCACAATTCCAGACTTCCAGCTCTATTACAAAGCTGTCATCATCAAGACAGTATGGTACTGGCACAAAAACAGACACATAGATCAATGGAACAGAATCGAGAGCCCAGAAATGGACCCTCAACTCTATGGTCAACTCATCTTTGACAAAGCAGGAAAGAATGTCCAATGGAAAAAAGACAGTCTCTTCAACAAATGGTGTTGGGAAAATTGGACAGCCACATGCAGAAGAATGAACCTGGACCATTTCCTTACACCACACACAAAAATAGACTCCAAATGGTTGAAAGACCTAAACGTGAGACAGGAGTCCATCAAAATCCTAAAGGAGAACACAGGTAGCAACCTCTTCGACCTCAGCCGTAGCAACTTCTTCCTAGAAACATCGCAAAAGCAAGGGAAGCCAGGGCAAAAATGAACTATTGGGATTTCATCAAGATAAAAAGCTTTTGCACAGCAAAAGAAACAGTCCACAAAACCAAAAGACAACAGACAGAATGGGAGAAAATATTTGCAAATGACATATCAGATAAGGGCTAGTATCCAAAATCTATAAATAACTTATCCAACTCAACACCCAAAGAACAAATAATCCAATCAAGAAATGGGCAGAAGACATGAACAGATATTTTTCCAAAGAAGACATCCAAATGGCCAATAGACACATGAAAAAGTGCTCAACATCGCTCGGCATCAGGGAAATCCAAATCAAAACCTCAATGAGATACCACCTCACACCAGTCAGAATGGCTAAAATTAACAAGTCAGGAAACGACAGATGCTGGCAGGGATGTGGAGAAAGGGGAACCCTCCTACACTGTTGGTGGGAATGAAAGCTGGTGCAGCCACTCTGGAAAACAGTATGGAGGTTCCTCAAACAGTTGAAAATAGAGCTACCATATGATCCAGCAATTGCACTACTGGGTATTTTCCCCAAAGATACAAATGTAGGGATCTGAAGGGGTACGTGCACCCCAATGTTTATAGCAGCAATGTCCACAATAGCCAAACTGTGGAAAGAGCCAAGATGTCCATTGACAGATTAATGGCTAAAGAAGAAGTGGTATATATACACAATGGAATATTATGCAGCCATTAAAAGGAATGAGATCTTGCCATTTACAACGATGTGGATGGAACTGGAGAGTGTTATGCTGAGTGAAATAAGTCAATCAGAGGAAGATATGTATCATATGACCTCACTGATATGAGGAATTCTTAATCTCAGGAAACAAACTGAGTGTTGCTGGAGTGGTGGGGGGTGGGAGAAATGGGGTGGCTGGGTGATCGACAGTGGGCAGGGTATGTGCTATGGTGAGCGCTGTGAATTGTGCAAGGCTGTTGAATCACAGATCTGTACTTCTGAAACAAATAATGCAAAATATGTTAAGAAAATAAAAGAAGAAGATAGCAGGAGGGGAAGAATGAAGGGGAGTAAGTCGGAGTGGGAGATGAACCATGAGAGACGATGGACTCTGAAAAACAAACTGAGGGTTCTAGAGGGGAGGGGGGTGGGGGGATGGGTTAGCCTGGTGATGGGTATTAAGGAGGGCACGTTCTGCGTGGAACACTCGGTGTTATGCACAAACAATGAATCATGGAACACTACATCAAGAACTAATGATGTAATGTATGGTTATTAACATAACAATAAAAGAATTAAAAAAAAATTGCAACTCCACACCAATGCTTGGATTTTTCTATTTGTTTTCCCTGCTCTATTCACCTCTACTGTATTTATTATAATCTGAAATACTGCATGTATTTTACTTACTTATTGTCTATCTCCTCGACTAGAACATAAACTTCATGGGGGCAGGGACATTGTTTGGCCCATTGTAGGATTCACAGTGCTGAGCATAATGCCTTTTACATAATGGACTGAATAAATGTGTGTTCAATAAATAAATGACCTCGGCCATACTGGTCAGATCTATGACAGTTTTTGAAACCAGGCAGTGAAGTATAGGGACACTGAGCCACTGAGGTCCTCAGGAAGATAAAGGTATATGGGAATTAATGTGGTAGAAATAGCTAGGATACATTATATATCAGAGAAACTAAGATAATAATGTCTGAGGGAGTGGTAGTGGTGACAGAGACCCTTAAGGACTACATGGGGTCAAGGAAGGGGAGTTTCTTAAACTACACTCACAGTTACAGGGTGATTTAGACATAAGACAAAGAGACCAGATGGGAGGCTGTCACAGTATTCCAGGTTTGAAAAGATGTGGATATGAAATAAGAGTGTGACTGGCAATGAGGAAGACAGGCACACATTTGAGAGATGGTTACAGAAAGATCCAGAAGGTTGAGGGGCAAAATGGAAATAGACTGGATGTTAGGGGTCATCAATGAGCTTGAGAATTCCCAATTAGGGTACCAGAAAACTAATTGCACCCCTGATTTCAAAGAGCTGTCTGGCCAGGTCAAATGGTTCCTTTTGCTGTTTTTGACTAATTTTATACTTTTAGGGAGAGAGAAAGAGCAATGGCAGGCAAAGGACGAAAGCCAAAGCCATAGTCTCCAATGCCTTGCCCCTTCTCCAAATTTGTGAAAATTCTTTTGGAGATGAGGCAAATACTTGAACACTGTCCAGGTTGTCCCAGATCCATTTGGACAGTGTCAATTTGTACTCCTTCTCTACATGGCATCACAGGGCCAAAAATTTCCTGCAGGCTTTTTCTTCCTTTCTTTTTTTTTTTTTAAGATTTTATTTATTTATTTGACAGAGAGAGACACAGCGAGAGAGGAAACACAAGCAGGGGGAGTGGGAGAGGGAGAAGCAGGCTTCCCGCGGAGCAGGGAGCCCTATGCGGGGCTCGATCCCAGGACCCTGGGATCATGACCTGAGCCAAAGGCAGATGCTTAACGGCTGAGCCACCCAGGTGCCCCGTTGCAGGCTTTTTTTTAAAAAGACTTTTTAAAAAAAATTTTTTATTGTTATGTTAATCACCATACATTACATCATTACCTTTTGATGTAGTGTTCCATGATTCATTGTTTGTGCATAACACCCAGTGCTCCACGCAGAATGTGCCCTCTTTAATACCCATCACCAGGCTAACCCATCCCCCCACCCCCTCCCCTCTAGGACCCTCAGTTTGTTTTTCAGAGTCCATTGTCTCTCATGGTTTGTCTCCCCCTCCGACTTACTCCCCTTCATTCTTCCCCTCCTGCTATCTTCTTAAAAAGACTTTTATTGTCGCTATCCCACGATGCTACCAGTAAAGAGGTGTTGGGTGGTTGCACTATTGCAAAGTGAAGTCAAGGTCACCGGGGAAGTTTTTGGCTTTGCTGGGAATTCTCACTCACTAAACTCCCTGTAGTTGTGTATCGGAGCAGGTCACTGTTACGGTTTGTCAGCCATGCTCAGTGGTAGAAGCTTGCACACCATCTGTTCTCAGATGCCTGGTTTTGCCCAGAGCTATTTGTTCCTCTCTCTCTCTCTCTTTTTTTTTCTCCCCACCAATTTCCACAAATACCAAGCAGGAAAATCTTAACACATTTTGCTAGTATTGGAGTGATTGAGTGTTAAATGAATTAAACTTGAGAGACCAGCTCATTGAAGGACTGTGCTGAAGTTCATACATGTAGAGAAATAGCAATCTCCCCCCGCCAGCAGATGAGTTTTCTTTTTGGTGCCTGGACAGACTTGAAAAGGTTAGAAGAAAGGGAGAAGCCACTCCCTCTTTCCCATGTAGCTCTTTTTGCCTGCCAATAAAAGCTGAGGCAAAGGAGGGCAATTAGCATTTACACCGCATTGTAATTACCTGCCATTACTGAGAGTTCTTACAGGCTCATCTCTACACCAGGCATTTCACATATAAGATCACAGTTAAGAACGTATTCAGTTGGTCCAGTCAAATCGTTCTTTTCAAGATTAACCTCGTCTTTAAAAATTAAAGAACATAGCTGCCCTCATCCTCTACTGATAAATCTACTCCAGAGGAGAAGCTGACGAATCTGCTTGTTCAACAAGTACTCAATGATTTTCAGGGTCAGGCAAGTGTGGAAATTCATGAAGGAAGGGAATCCCAAAGGTAACAAGCCGGGGAAACTGGCCTGAGGTCCAGCTCAACACTCCCCAACGAACTCACTTTGTTCCAATCAACCTCCACAAATCTTGGTTTCCTTATTTCCAAACAAGGAAAATGGTATAAATCTCTTTTATTAAAAAGGAACATCTTGACTGCATAAGTATCTGGTACCTGATCAATAGAGAAGACATTAAACCTACTATTAGACATTAGACAGTATAAATACTATTATACATTTGAATTAAAAGCCTGTCCAACGACTCATAAAGTTGTGGGTAAATAATCTTACGCTGCTTAAAATGTAGTAACCAACTAATAAATGAAAGCCTATAGCCATTTAGAATCACTGAGGTGCTCTTGTTGAACCCACCATGATAAACCATATAATTAACTAAAGCAAATCAAGATGATCTGTGCCAAGGTCAGGGAGTACACACTTGCAGAAAATCCAAAATACAAAGATAAGCCATCTGGGGCTTGGGATACACTATTAGACATTTTATAACATTTTTACCGCTTGTTCAGTTTAGCTTGGGGAGCTATTCCGAGTATTACATAATCCATTATAGGCAGTTTGGAATGAAATTTTAGACAAATGTTAACTAAAATTTTAATGGAGGTAAAGTTTACCATACTAATAATTGATTTTTTCTATAGTCTTTCACTTAGAGAGTATTTATTTAGTTCTTCAACACATAATGTATAGCCTTGGCCACTGGGGAAGGGTACAATAACATTCAAAATATGGAATTTATAATTTAGTGGCAACAGGAGGGAACAAGTCAGAAAAGGCCATATTCAGTGAAGGACAGCAAAACTTACAGTTTCCTCCCTTGGAGATACTAATCTTTGCCCACATATATCATGCATATAAATGCGTCGTATGTATTCAACGCATATTCATACCCCTCCCAAGATTCCAGTTCTACATACATGGAGCCAGTTGAATATTGTTGAAGCTTCAGTGTTGATTTTGGCTCACTCCACACTGGTGCTGCTTCTCTGAGTTTAAGGCTGAGTCCTAAGAGCTCAGAAATTAGGGAACAAGGCAAAGCAGTCAAGGCAATCGACTTGGGTGGCAGAGGTTTGGAGTTGAGATCTTTGCTTGCCATGCAATTTTGGGAAATAAATTTATATTTCCAAGGCCTCATTTCTTCATCTGTAAAATTGGATAGTCTCCAGTGAACCATCCAGAGAGGTCTTATATAGCAGGAGAACTGCTTACTTAGTAGGTAAATGCAAAGTCCTTATTACTCTGTAAACAAAGTGAATATTTAATGATAAAGAATTACTGATAAAAATTTTAGAGTGATGATATCAAGTTTATTTTTTTAAAGAGGTCTTACCTTTTGAAGACATATACTGACACATGGGGAGGTTTGATATTGTATTATCTCTACATTGATCTACTGAAATATCAATTGAAAAGCATATACACTTATAAATTGACGTATTCTGTAACAAAAAGTTTTAAAAAAGCAAGCTCTTTGAAGAATAGCATGAAGAAAATGCCTTTTCCCAAAACCAAAACATTTTTTTCTCCCTATCTTTCTCATAGGTTTTTGCTATATATTCAGGGATACATTGGGTAAACATAGGCAACAAAAGGAAGAACTATGGAAATAATTCCCCACCATTCTTAAACTAAAAAGGGAAATCATTGTACACTGCCAAAATCTGGGAAGGCCCTCTAGCTTCCCCACCCCGGGTCCCCCTTTGATGGCGCCTACTACAATGTGGATTTATGTTCACCAGAATATCGCCTACTGTATAACAAGTAGAGGATAAAGTGCCATATTGGACTACCATATGGCTACTAACCTCAGAGGTTGGTAGCAACTATCAATGTAGAAATTTGAGAGCAGAATGAGCCTCAGGATAGAACCAGTTCTCACTCAAGCATGCTATATAATTGGCTGTAGTGAGAAACTAAAAAATGTCTCAGAAACCAGATGGATTTGAAATGTTCCATTATTCATAAACACTTTTTTTTTTTTTGCATTTGTACTTGTTCCCATTCCCAAATATTCTGCCACAGAAATTTGCTGAAGAAGGTGTGAAAAGGGACAAAAATCTTTGCTTGCTTTTCTGGAAGGTGTCCCTGCAGCCACGGTACCCAAGGAGCTAGAAGAAAAATGGCTGTGGTAGTTTGCTTTGGAACTTTTCTAGGCCTGCCTGTTTGGGCCTGTTTGTGTAATACATGAAAGTGTGTCTGTGGGTGAGGGAGGCTCTTGGGGGTGGGGTGGGGCTTGTTAGGAACATGGCCACAGGTGATCATGGGCTTTCTGAGCTTAAAGCTCTGGAAACTCAACTTCTCCAAACTCAGCTGCTCTTTACCCCTTTTTGATCATTCAAATGACAGGCATTTTGATGTCCTACTGATAGGAAGTGGCTTCCTCTGGGAGAAAATTCCTCAGTCTACTTCCTGCCTTCCATCCTCCCCCATCCCCTACCCCTTTCCTCCAGCTGAAGAGAGAAGAACGCAGGGGTGCTTCAGTTGGAGGTGGAGATTTTTTTTTCCAAATAAATAATGTGCTGAGCAACAAAGGAGAAACTCATCAGTGACATGCATAAACAATGAAGGGTTATAAAACCCTCTCAGACAAGCAGCTTGGCAGTTTGGTAATTTACATACCAGATGAAATGCAAGAAGGAGAGCACCTTTCAAAAGAGTATTTGTTTGTGAAAGAAGGAAATCCAGGCCCCTCTGCTCTGTAACATGGTAATGGAGGATGCAAGATTCTGCAGCTACCATGGGACAGCAAAGCCATAGCATTTCCGCAGACATTTGCACTCTCCTTAGAAAGAAAGCATCTTACTCTGGGGAGGTTGAGAAAATGTCTATCTGAGGCATTAGTGTAATTACTGGCCAGGGGGGCAGTTTGTTTTGTGTGATTTGCATCAAAAATTAAGTAATGGATGGATTTGAGGTTGGTAATCTACAATTAGTATGAAAGATTAATCCTATCCATGGTTTCACACCTAAATCTTACTCATCCCAACTTCAGTTGGTTATGTTAAAACTGCCAGGGCATTTAACAGGACAAAATCCACCACTAGGAATTTCAATTTAAATGCAGTGAGGTGTAACTGTCGCAGTGAGATGTAACTGTCGCAGTGATGAAATAGAGTGCGTGTTTTGTTGGTCGCTAGTGACTTTACTACAGCCACCTAGAATTTTCATATGCCTGGTCTCAGTTATGGAGAAGAATGTGCCTTTAGATGACTTGGATAGAACATAATCCCGTGAATGACTTAGCTATAACTTAAGAATATATTTAATTGTTTACAGATAATTTACTTTCTCATGATACTCACCATAAAGATATTTTAAAGTTCTCTGCACACATATCACTTGACAATAGCAATCCTTCCCCGCAGCCTTTTAGGCTAAGGGCAGTTCCCATCCACTCAACTCCTCTTTTGAAACACTTCTCAGGGACTATTGCCACTCTTATATTCTCAGGTACTTGCTCTCCATGATATGCATTATCTCTGCCATAAGTAATGTCTTTAAAAACCCCCAATCTTTTGGGGCGCCTGGGTGGCTCAGTCGTTTGTGTCCAATTCTTGATTTTGTTCAGTTTATGATCTCAGGGTCCTGGGATCGAGCCCTGCGTCGGGCTTGGCACTCAGCGAGGAGGCTGCTTATCCCTCTCCCTCTGTTTTTCCACACCCACATACACTCTCTCTCAAATAAAATAAATAAATAAAATCTTAAAAAAAAACAAAAAACAACAACAATCTTTTTTGGCCTGGGAGAAATCTTAAAGACCACCTCATTCAGTTTTCTCTTTCTGTAAACTAAGGGACATCAAATGACTTGCCCAGGGTTAGAAGCTATTTACAAGACTAGGACAAGAAACAAAGTTAAGTATAGATATCTCACATGAAAATGGTACCTTCTTAGTAGCGTCTGTTTCGTATCATCATCCAATTGCTTTGATTATGACTTACTTCCCAAACAGTTTACAAAAGATTTGAGGGCCGGGAAACTGTTTTATCTATTTGCTTTTTCTCCCACAGCACAATGCTGGAAACATACTAGAAAAGCAATGACTATATTGAATATGTTGGTATAATGAAGAAGAATGTATTTTTTAAATTGATGTGAAATTCACATAACACAAAAGTAACCATTTTAAAGTTTAAAATCCAGTGGCATTTATAACAATGTTGTGCCACCGCCACCTCTGTCTAATTCTAAAATAGTCTTATCAACCCAAAAGGATATCTGGTATCCACTAAGAAGTTACTCTTCACTCTTCTCCATCCAAGCCCTGGCAACTACCTATCTGCTTTCTGTCCCAGTGGATTTACCAATTCTGGATATTTCATGAAAATGGAATTGTATACCATGTGACCTTTTGTGTCTGGTTTCTTTCACTTAGCATAATTGGAGTTTCATCCACATTGTGGCAAGTATCAGTACATCATTTATTTTTATGGCTAAATAATATTCTGTTGTATGTATATACCACAGATGGTGTGTCCATTCATCTACTGCTGGACATTTAAGTTGGTCCTACCTTTTAGCTCTTGTGAATAGTGCTGTTATGAAGATAACTGCACATGACTTTGTTTGAATACCTATTTTCAATTCTTTTGAGTATATACCTATGAGTAGAATTGCTGGTCCATATGGTGATGCTATGTTTAACTTTTTGAGGAACCGCCAAATCTTCTTCATAATGGCTGAACCATTTTACATGAGGAATACAATTTTGGGTTACAAAATTATAAAATATAGTATGATTTTAGTATACAAAAAGTACTCCTTGACAATTTGGTAAGAACTGCTGTGCAGTTTGTCATTTATATGCACTCTATTTATAGGTGAGAACTCTGGCATATCTGTATTTTATAAGAGGCATGTGATAAATTTTCCCGGGATGTGTTCAGTTCATGGGCCCTCACAAGGTCATAGCAATGCCTTAGTTCTGATCTCTTGGATAAATAGCAGTGCCGCTGTGTAGTTGTTCAGGTTGCGCACAACCTATCCTTCCCTATGCTACCCTGATTACAGAGTATTTGATTCTTTAGGCTCCAAAATTGGTTCTACCAATGGGAGGTGTTATCAATCTACCCTAATATCCTCAGTCATCCTTTGCAGTCTAAACGCCCACTTTATAGGTCTTACCTTCAAGGAAGTTAAAAAATTATATGGAGAAATGAGAATGATATGTTTGAAAAATCCGTTAACAATACAGAGAGAAAATGCTAAAAAAAATTATAGGAAGAGAAAAATCTGGCCAAATGATTAAAGAAAATTCAAAGAAAAGATAAAATTAGAATTTGGTTCTGGAGAAGGGGTAGTAGTTAAAAGGCAGAGAGGAAAAGGTCTGGTATTTTTTGTGTTGTATAGAGTATGCAAAGGCATAACAGCTTTGAGTTTAAATAGAAGACAAAATGTATGCATCGCAGTAGTGGAAGGTAGGAGCTTGTAATATAGTCTGGAACCACTGAAGATTCTGAATGTCAATTTGGTAGTCATTGTGATATAGGGTTTTCAAAAGGGCAAAGATGGTGAAAAGCAATCTCTTAGATTGATTACTCCTACAGGATGGATTGGAAGAGAGTTATGAAACTTTGATTACTCTCCAGGCATAACATGATAAGAAGGGATCCAAATTAAGTCAGAGACAAAAGATAATTAAGGTAAGTGATAGAATCTCAATGACCAAATCAAGAGGACTTGGTGACTGATATAGGTTGGTCTTTAGAGGAAAGAAAGGGTTGTTGATGGTGCCTGTGAGGCTTTAAGCCTGGAGGACTGAACAAATCATGGCATTCTTCATAGAGTTGGTTTACCTAGAAGAAGGAGCGAGGAAGATGTTGGGTCAGCAAAGACAGTGGTATAGTTAAGGAGAAAATGTGCTAGATCATCATTGTAGGAAAGGGCCTGTGACTTGATAAACATCTCACCTTTCCAGAAAAAAAAAAAGTTTTAGGAAATTGTTTTAATAAAATGATATTTGAAGACATTTAAAGGCGAATGAGATCTTTGAGGATATGTGCTGAATCTACCAATCTTGGGACACCCCTTCTATCTAACTCAGGCAAGTTTTTAATCTTTTTATTCCAATGAGAGGTATCCCTCAAAGAGGCAAAACCAATGGGTCTCATACTTATCCCCCCCACCCTCATTAAAAGCAATGCTGAGCAAAATCCAGACATTATCCCTACTGCCTCCAGCACACTCAACCTGAGCCTGTGAACTGTCCATCTTCTGAATGATTCCAAGAGCCAGAGCTGGTGTTGCCCATTTGGTGATTGGGAGCTCAGGAACAAGATTAGTCAAGCTCCCTTAGAGTCAACCAGGTACAGGTTCTAACATGGAGAAGGGCTCATCTGACTCTTTTCATGACTTTCTCCAGTCTTTGAGGTTCAACAGAGAAAACATAATCAATAAGCATATCACTTTGATTTATTTGACGTAAAGAATGACCAGCTTTATTCTTCCTGATCTGTATAAGGAGATGGATAACAAAAAAAAGAGTAAGTGGTCATGATCTCTAAGCAAAAGAAAATTAGAATTTTTTTTTATATTAATCCTTCCACCATAGTCTTTTAGACAACATTACAAACATTGCCTAAGAGAAAAAATCACAATCAACTTATTAGCTCCCCCAAACAGGTAAAATTGCTACATGGTCATGTCAAGTGTTCCTGATTCTAAGCAGAGGATTTTGCAAAGTCCTCCATAAAAAAATAAAGGAGAATAACAACAACACAAATAATAATATTTTTAAACAGTTTCTCTGTGTAAAACCCTGTGATGGACTTTATTTTATTTAATCTTCACAGCTATATATATGATAATTAACCCAATGTTATAGATGGGAAAACTCAATCTTAGAGAAGCCTATGCTTCTAGGTCAAAGGAAGCACAAATAGAATGTTTTCAGCTGTAGCACACCTTCTTAACCATATGACCATCGGGAAATATTTAATTGAGATTAAGAGATTGCAGGAGAAAATACTGATGAACATAGAATTAATTCTGAAGGAAACAGTTTAAGAAGATGGTTGCATTAAACATGTTCCACATCAAAGAGGTACACCAAGGAGGATACAGATAAACAATAGACATGAATCTGGACAAAAGGAAGTCACTGGGTAGAACTTTGAGAGAGTACATTTTTAGAATGGTCAATGAAGATAGAAATCAGATGCAGGAAATTCAGGGATGATTGGGTAATGAACGTGTGGTGGAGCTTGGGGAAAAAAAGAGGGCAGTCTGGAAGTCGCACAGTGGAAAAGAAAACATGGAAGCCATCACTGAAGAGAAAGTGGCCATGATCATTGAAGAACTAAGGGAGCTTTCCTCAATACAGGGACCTTGCTTGTGAATGAAGGCAAGCACGAAGCCTGTCAACTGAAAGGGAGGGCCAAAGAGAAAGGAAATAGAAGGGAGATTTGCAGGAAGAACTGAAATCAGAAGCTTGCATTAAGAAATAGGTACTCTAGGAAAAGATATACACTTTTCCTGGTGAGAGAGGAGAAGGGTAAAAATTAAATGAGTGGCTAAAAATGAAACCCATGACCATCCCCTCACAAATCCCAACATTTTATTTAGTTAGTTAGTTAGTTAGCTGGTTAGTTAGTTAATTGTTTTTGTGGTTTTGCTTCAATGGCAAGAATATCCCTCTCCTGCCACTGAAGTTTGAAAAGTTTTGACTACCTTTGACCCCATCCACTGTCTCCCTTCAGCTCCTGGCTGTCAACGGTTGCTTTCCTATCTGACAATCCCTTAACATCCCCATCAGAACTTGTAGCCCTGCCACTAGCTTGTAGTATTTTGATAATAATGCTATTAACAGAAGCCTTTCTAAGTGCCAGGCACCATGTTTAAGTCTTAGAACAACATCACAGAATGCAGGCATTATTACATGATTTTGTGAGAGGACACGAGGCTTTCAGGGGGAAGGAACTTACTTGAGTCCACATAGCTGTACGTGAAGAACCAGAAACTGAACTCAGGTCTGTCTAACTGAAAAACTGAAAAACCACCCTCCTGAAGGCACATGTCACTTATTTTACAGGACAAAGAAAAGCACTTACAAGAGTTATGCCACCATCTAGCAAACTAGAGAATCAACAGAGATAGCAATTAGTACTGACTGCCCCGTTAGATTTGGACAGTATGAGTCTCTAGTGGCCACTCACACCTAATTCAGTGACTTCCTCTGGGAAGGTACTACAGCCTGGAGGTGAGGTAAAAGAGATAATGGGGGATCATCACAGGGAAGAATTGATATGGCAAGGTGAACAAGGAAGGTGGAGCCAAAAAGC
Source organism: Eumetopias jubatus (assembly GCF_037043125.1). Classification (NCBI taxonomy): domain Eukaryota; kingdom Metazoa; phylum Chordata; class Mammalia; order Carnivora; family Otariidae; genus Eumetopias; species Eumetopias jubatus. The sequence goes on from NW_028274813.1 coordinate 131,255,990, forward strand.
CAAGTCATGGCCTTGGAATTCAATGAAAACATCATTGAGCACAGAGGTAAGTGAATGACTTCCACCTGAGGACCCCCTCTGCCAAGTCCAGTTGGGATGGAGGCTTCCCTTCATCTTCAACCATGAACGTGTAGTTTTTGTCTTTTGGTTCTCAGGTTCTGGCCTCCTGGAATGTAGCCCTCTATTCCCCTCATCTGAAGCTTTTTAATTTTACACTAAGATAAAACAAGAATGCATTTATATATTTATATAAAATGCAAACATAAAACTCTGCTACTAGAACTAATTTACTGTTTTCAGGTTTTCACTCCCTCTCGCAGTTCTTGTACAGAAACACATATAAATTTTAAGGAGTTCCTGGGATGCCTGTGTGACTCAGTTGATTAAGCCTCAGACTCATGGTTTTGCCTCAGATCATGATCTCAGGCTCCTAAGATCAAGCCCCATGTCAGGCTCCATGCTCAGCACAGAGTCTGCTTGTCCCTCTCCCTCTGTTTCTCCCCCTACTCTCTCTCTCTCTCTCATAAATAAACAAATAAAATTAAAAAGAATTTAAGTAGTCCCAATAAGGAAAGAGATTCCCTGTATGTTTCTATGTTCCTTACCTGTCATAATTTTCCATTTTAAGGGAGGCTAAGGCTCCATTAAGTTGCTCTCATTTTTCCCTAATTGGTCCCCTCTGTTGAATATTTAGGGTGTTCTCAAATTTATATTGTTGACATTAATACTGCCAGAGAATATTTCTGAAGAAAGTAATCTTCTTTTGGATTGTATCCTTCCTTGAAAATTTCAAAAGCAGAGCAGTAGCTCTGGGTACAGAGATTCTTATGTGTAAATAAGTATTTCATGTCCCTATAAGTTAACATTTCGTTGTTCTTTGTCACCACTCCATGTACAAGTTAATTATTTCCCCAAATGTGGATTTTCAAAAACACAGTAATAGATTTGACATTCATATCATTTCTCTCTTTGCTAAATAGCAATTTTTGTAGAATGCATATATAACTGAAGGATTACCTATAACTGCAGAGTATAACACGTAATATTAAAATAAAATCTTCTATACCTTTCTTAATAATTGATGCATTGGGTAACTTTATTTCCTTTGAAGATCATTTATGCATTCAAGACACATTTTATTTTCTGAGCACTACAAACCTTTACCATCATAGTTGGGTTATTCTACTGGGCGAGTAATCAGTGACAAGGGCAATGATAGTGAGCCCGAATTGGCAATTTGAACACCAAGAGTCACCCTACTCTTGGTCCTTAGGAAAATGATTTTTTTTTAATTGACAAACTGCATCACAATCTACATATGAGCTTTTTATTTGGAGCGTTTAATTTAGGGTTTTAAGATTCATTGTGAAGGCTTTTCTATGAAGGAGTGTATCACACCAAGTGATATAGTATGATGCATCTTTACCCTGATGTTATCAATTGCTCTTAAAAGGGAGTAATTAAAAGGACATATCCTAGAGTTGTGAGAAGTCATAAGTAATTCCTTTCTATCTGGTTAGTGGATGATGAGAAATGTTCTTCATGGACACGTGAAGAGTTGAAGCCACTTAATGGTTGGTGCTTGACAGTGACTTCCTTCCATTTCTCTTTGGTTCTTCCAAACTTTATTTGGGGGTATTTTTCTTGCAATTAAAAAAAATGACAATCTAATCTAAAGTACCCCTCCTTTTGGAAAACGTAACATATGGATCCATTGTATCTGTCATACTATTGGCTTGCCTCTTCAGTCTTAAAAATATCATGAGGACATGCATTCATTTTCATGTGTTGGATATTTAGGCTGCTTTTCAACATGTGAAAGGAAGAATAGGACTGAAAAACACTAATATCACTTTGCAACCAAAATGCAAATTCCGGGTTTATTTTCCCCTAACTCTTTATATATAGATGAGACTTAACAAAATCCATTTCTGTGTTAAAAGTGTGTTCTTGGCTTCTTCATAATCCTCTAGTTGGTTGGGGAGTGTGTGTGTGTGTGTGTGTGTGTGTGTGTGTGTGTGTGTGTGTGTTTTCTATTACATGCAATGTTTCCTGCCATTTCTATTCTTTGGCTACCTTAAACAACCTGATCATCACTAATATTTTGAACATCTTTTGAAGCTCCACCAACCACTGCCACCAAAGAATGGACACATATGCCAAATGGATCAGCATTTCCTCCTGACTATGTAACAAAAACCTCCCTGTGAGGTTGATAAGCAAACAGACATCAACAAGAGAATGGCAGCCAATTCCCCGGAGAGACTGTCGGAAGTCATACTTCCCAAGTCAGGAAAAGAAAGGCAGGACGCGGGTGATTCAGAGAAAGGTGCAGTGTTCCAAGACAGGAAGTGCTGACATATGGCAACTGAATCAAAGGGGAACGTAGAGTCTCTGTTCAATTGTTTGAGTCCCCAAATCCACAATCCTTAAGCAATGTGGTCCTTTTGACGATAACTTGAGTGAAATCAGAAGCCTTGGTTGATGGCAACGTTGGTGAATGAAAGAACACTGCAGAAGGAAGGAGGATTCATTGTCGGATGAGAAAGAATGAGAGCTGTGGCTTTGATTTTAGTTGAGGGTCATCTATAGCTATCTTGTCCAAGAGTTGTGACTGGGTTTTTTTTTTCTTTCTGTCTTTAACTTAACTTAACTTCTGTGAAGATTTTGAATATTTACAGATCATGTACTAATTTAGAGTAGAACTGAGTTGAATTCCAATGAAGGGCTAGAGAAGTCATACTCTGAGGAATGAAAAAGTGGGTGTACCAATATTTAGTGAACTTTAAGTCATGATATATACAGTCATAGTAACTATCCTGCTGAAAATGTTCAGAGTCAGGGTCACAGAGTTCTGGGTTTGGTATTTTTTTATAGTGTTGCAAATTATTTGACAGGGAAAGTGGATGGATGCCACTTGGACAGAAACAAGGACAAGAATGTGGGACTCAGAAAAGCCAGTTTCTGGAAGCATGTTCTTTCCAGCCTGCTTTCCCTTTTCAGTTTTTGGCCACCATACAGGAACCACCAATCTCTTCCCCCTCTCCTGAGGTCACTCAGAGAAGTCTCTGTTCCTTGGAACCAAAAAGAGGCCCCATTGTCCCTACTCCTGTCCCAACACATGTCCCATTATGTGGATCCTATGTCAAAGATACACTTTGAGATCTTGGAAATTCCATACCCATATTCTCAATCCTGAAAGGGGAAAGAAAACAGCAGGAAAAGAACAAACTAGGATGTGAGTTAGAATATGTAATAATATTGAGGTTATAGGGAAATGGAAAACATGCCTGATGCTCTACATTCTCATTTAAAAAAACAGTAACAAAAATCTAGAGGCTCAGATTGCTGCCCTGAAGAGAGTTTTCCTTTCCCTGGCATTTTTATTCCTCTTTGAGTTTGAGTTTCATTTTCAGTGATTTCTTGAGTGAGTAAAATAACATTTCACTCAAGAGTTAAAAGGGGTCAGTTTGGGTCTTGTCAGGGTGCTTTGGATCTTTCTTGCTGACCTGAAATTAGTGCATGTGCATCTAAGTGCTACTTCAACCACCCAGCATACCATGAAATATGCTTTCCGCTACAATAAGATTGCTGGCAGTGCATAAAACAAATGGACTGGGTCAAAAATAGTCTGACTACACCTTTAAATGGAATCTTCTGGATATAAGTTACTTTGGAGAGCACTTCCGAAAATTTCTTTGATTAAGACTTTATCATAATTTAAAATTCTATCTGTAGAAGCTACTTAGAACTTAGTTTATCCTCATAACAGCCCCAAGGGGGTGAGTTCTATATTGTAAGCCCCAACGCACAGACAAGAAAACACAACGGACAGAGCTTTAGAAGCTTTAGTCTCTTGCCCTAAGTCTCAAGCTAGTAACTGGAGAACCTGGAATACAAATCAAAGCCTAGAAACCTCCAATCTTTGTTGTGGTTGTTGTTTTTCCACTCTGACCTTCAGACTCATCTTATTCAAAATTGCATCGGTTAGGTTTTGGGTTCAGCTGTAGACAACAGATAACTCAAGTAGACAAGATACACATTTGTGTTCTTCCTATAGGACAATAAATTCAAAGCTAAGCAGTCCAGAGCTCATACACAGAAATGATTTCAGCTTCCCCACTGTAATCAGGCATAGGAAGGCAATTGCAATTCCAGCCATCACAACTGTAATCCAGGCCTGCAGAAAGGAGTTAAAAACAAGAGGAAGAGTGACACCTATATTAGGTGAACAAAACTTTTCCAGAAACACACAGAAATGGCCAGAAATTGTTTCCCATGATCACCACTAGTGGTCTAGCATCCTTAGAAATGTAATTTTTATCTTATTACCAGAGATTCTGTCAGTAAGAAAGAAGGTGAGATGGATTTTATGTAAGAATCCAGAAGTATCTGTATATATCCATTTCAAAAATAATCAAATGTTTCCTTTGGAACATTTTGTCCCAATGTCTGACTCCCTATTTTATGTTTATCCATTGAGGGCATGCACACATATTGACCAATGGTCAATGTGGCTGAATTTCCAGCAACTATATAAAAATTACCCAGGTGAAGAGCACACCAGGTATGGGCTTAGACCCAAGGTTTAACGGTTCTAAAGGTTTTGATATTGCTCTAGTTTATACAGAATCTTACTGGGTAAAGTTACAAGAAAAAAAAAATCTAGAGAAATAAAAAAGGAAGTGTTTGGAATATATAATTCAACTATTTTTAGGTAACAGAGAAAGGCAACAAAAAAGGGTAATATTACAGGTCATCGAATACTTTAACCCATCAAGAAATGTCTTTAAATTTGGAAGCCGACTATCACCATGGATATTTGTTTCCCTTGACTGTTGACTGTTAAGATGACTGTTACTCATCTTAACAGCTGATTCACACTGTTCACCCTCCCACTAGGCAGGGGAAACTAGATGCCTGGTGATTCACAATATCAGCCTTGGAGAAAAGATTTGTAATGAAAGAGGTTTACAGCGTGTTCCTAATCTCCTTGGCCTCCTCTTGCTCCCAACAAAAGCCCTTCTGGACTGTGGGATTTTACAAGGGACTTGGTGTCCTCAGGTCTTGCCCACCCAATGAAGATGTTTACGAGGGACTGGACTGCACAATTCCCAGCCATCAGATTGGCTTAATTAATCCCAGATTATGTTGAATGTGCACTAGAGAGCATGAACTATCTAGAAAAATGTGTCCATTTTCTAACATAGGGGTGACGTGGGGCAGGGCAGGAAGGAGATCTAAAAGAGGAGATGACCATAATGACCAAAAAGAAATGGCCAGTGGAATTGGACAGCCAGGACAGTGTGATGGCTCTAAGCCCAGATTAGGAACTTCAAGAAGAATGAAGGGTTCTACCACGCTGGATACTCTAACATGTGAGTACAATGGTAAGACAAGATTATCTTGTCTATTATCATCTTGTTTATTATTAGGATGTAATGGAGAGCTGGTTAAAGTAATTTCAGAGGGCTGGTGGTGAAAAAACAAACACACACACCCGTATTCAGTAGAGACTTAAAGGGAAATTTAAACTAGGGTTCTGGGGCACTTGGGTGTCTCAGTCTGTTAAGACTTTGGCTCAGGTCATGATCCCAGGGTCCTGGGATCCAGCCCCACATTGGGCTCCCTGCTGTGTGGGGAGCCTGCTTCTCCCTCCTCCCTCTGCCTGCTGCCCCACCCCCCCTTTTGTGCTTGTGTGCTCACTTTCTCTGTCAAATAAATAAATAATCTTTTAAAAAATTATTTAAAAGAAAGATTTTATTTATTTTTTTTTTGACAGAGAGAGAGAGAGTGAGCACACAAGCAGGGGGAGCAGCAGAGGGAGAGGGAGAAGCAGGCTCTCCTCTGATCAAAGAGCCCCATGTAGGGCTCGATCCCAGGACTCTGGGTTCATGACCTGAGCTGAAGGCAGACACTTAACTTACTGAGCCATCCAGACACCGGAAATAAATAAATAAAGTCTTAAAAAAAATAAACTAGGGATCTCAATGGCTAACTGATCATTTTTCTAAAGCCTTATTGGTGATGGGAAGTTGAGAATGCTGGTGGGAACCAGGAATAAATACAACGTTGTTGGGGTTGGTTATCGATATGGTAAAATCTTAGGTACAGTTTTAGCCTGTGGGAAGGCGGTTAGTAAAAGAAGGAGAGAATTGAGTTTGCAGAAAGAAGGAATAAGAGCTGGAAGAGATGAGAAGGATGTTATAGCACATCAAATTAATATCATTGCTTTTCTATGACAGTACCATAAATACAGACCATTCACCCCCAAATATTAATAGGATACATACACATGTGTACACATGTACCCCCTTATAGAAACCATAGCGGTGCATGTTACAATTCTCAGGGTATAAAAATGGAAAATATAACATGAGTAATTTAGGCAAGTGATAACTTAGATAATAAATAAGATAATAATATGTTTTAAGATCCCTTTAAATGTTTACCCATCCCTCCACCTATTAAATAGTATGGCTTTTGGACACCTTGATTCATTTACACTTTCCAGCTGCACAGACATGAGAGATCTAGATTCTATAGCTATTTTGAGCTATACAAATAGAAAAAGGAATGAGAATATATAGCCTAATTTGAATATGACACATGAAAATTAACAATGATAAGATTTATAGGATGATCATTAATATTTTTGTATATCATCAACATCAGTGTATAGCTCCAGAATATTCTCATATCCTCCTCATATTAGTCATAATTATTACTGTCATTTTGGTATTGACTTTCTTCTTGAACAAGCTTTCGTAAGTGGAAAACTCACTTAGATTTCAAACAAAATGACTTCATTTTGACCTCATCCTGGAATGATAAGTTAACTGAAAACAGAATTTTAGGTTGCTCATTATTTTTGAATCATACTTTGAAATGATTCTTTCTTCTTTCTTTCTTCCATTCTTTCTTTCTTCTTTCTTTCTTTCTTTCTTCCTTCATTCCTTCCTTCGTCCTTCCTTCCTTCTTTCCTTCCCTCCTTCCTTGCTTCCCTCCCTCCTTCCTTCCCTTCTTTCTTTCTTTCTTTCTTTTTTTTCTTTCTTTCTTTTTTCTTTCTTTTTTTTCTTTCTTTCTTTCTTTCTTTCTTTCTTTCTTTCTTTCTTTCTCTCTCTCTCTCTCTCTCTCTCTTTCTTTCTTTCTTTCTTTCTTTCTTTCTTTCTTTCTTTCTTTCTTTCTTTCTTTCCTTCCTTCGTCCTTCCTTCCTTCTTTCCTTCCCTTCTTCCTTGCTTCCCTCCCTCCTTCCTTCCTTCCTTTCTTTCTTTCTTTCTTTCTTTCTTTCTTTCTTTCTTTCTCTCTTTCTTTCTTCTCTTTTACCTTTTTTTGCAGGAGCCTGAGGTGCGTTAGTTTCATTTCTGATATGGGATGTAGTAAATATGCCAAGAGAATTTTAAAACACCATCTGCAAGGTTCTTCCCCACACCACTACCTCCTTTGCTTAGAGATAGCAGGAGAGGTGGCATTTTTTCTCCTTACCAGCACTTTCTGCCCTCTGAGATGATCACTGCATTGTCTTACGTCCACTATTACACTTGTGAAAAGTTTAGCGTTGATATAATGTGTGGGCATGCAGTTGTCGGTAATTTGCCTATTCCCACTGGTTGTTTTACGAGTTTCCTTTCCTTTTCCCTTGGTGTCCTGAAGTTTTACTCTGTGTACAGTGTGACATGACTTCTAATGATGTTTCTCTTTCATGCTTCTTAAATATGAAAAGCAAGTCCTTTGCAAAATGGCAAAGCCTTAAATTTTCAAAATATCCTTTCCCCCATTCTCCCTTTTGGCTCCCCCATTCTCTCCTCCATATCATTTGATCTTAGCCTCATATTTACCATCTCTTTAGTTTTGTGATGGATTCTTGGTCTCTTCTAATAAAATCACTAATGCATTTTTTATAAATGTCTAACTTGCTATTTAACCCTATTTTCTGCTATTAAACGTTTTAAGGACAACATTTTAAAAGTATAGTTCTATTTCATTCTTTTTTTTTCACATTTGTTCCACTAGCCTTGCTTTTTGGTGGGATGTTTTATTCTTACATTTTTTGAAACTGTTTGAGCTCTAAAATCTGTTTGTTGTGTTTCGGGATTATTAATCTTGGTACATTTTTTCCCCTCTATTTTGTTCTCTTTTTTAAATTGTGGACTCAACCTCAATAAAGATTAGTTCTTCCTTTGTGGGATTTCCAAGCAAAGTCAACTGTTAAGTTTCAGTTTTACACAAAGATGATGAGACATAAGACTAAGTTGTTTGCCTAAAAGAAAAAAATAGTCTACTTCATTGGTTTATTCAGAGGCCAGATGGAGCCCATCTCCATTCTTCACCCTCATATTAGAAGGAGCACATAGAGGTGCTTGGGTGACTCAGTCAGTTAAGTGTCTGCTTTCAGCTCAGGTCATGATCTCAGGGTCCTGGGATGGAGCCCCACATCAGGCTTCCTACTCAGCAGGGAGTCTGCTTGTCCCTCTCCCTCTGCCCCTCCCCCTTCTCACGCTCTCTCTCTCTCTCCCTCTCTTAAATAAATAAATAAAATCCTTAAAAAATAGAATGAGCATGTAAAAATTCAAATTGAATATGTTACAACCCTATTGAGTAGGCTTCTTTAAGATCAAGTGTATAAAAAGCCTTCGTTTACACATTATTCTCAATACAGACTGGATAGAGCCTTGCCAAATCATTTATTTGTACCAGGCACCCAATTAAATGACAATTCCAAACCCATTTGCATCCTGGTGCCACCTTGTGGACCAGTTCTTATCAATGGAGTTCTGTTTGAGTGAGAAGTACCTCTGGTAAGTCAAGGCAATTGAAAGCATGAGTGTCTTCTCTGTGCACCTCTTCCTATCCCAACACCCCGACTATGTAGAGGAGAAGTTCTCCATCCACCACCACCAGCACCACCACCACCACCACCACCATCACCATCATATCAGACTGTGAGATGTAAATTAGCATACATTTTTGTTTTGCTGTGTTACTAAGCTTTGGGGTTTATTTGTTATTGTGGCACAGCCTAACCAACTCTGACTAATAAACTTTGTGTACAAGGCCCTCCACAATATGTGTTTTGCCTACTTACCCAGGCTCATTTTATACCAGTCTCATCTTGTTTACTAAACTTGGGCCAGCACATTGGCATTGTTCAGTTTCTTAAATACAGACTTTCTTTCCTACTTGGAACTTTTGCATATGCTGTTCCTCTGTTGGACACACTCTTCCCTGTACTCTGTGCCTGACTTTATCTTCAATACTCAGATCATATGCCTATTTCTTAAGGAGGTTGCCCCTTGTTCTCCACTCAAAAACACATGCTTTCATTGGTTTTCTCTCTCATAGAACCCTATTCTTTTCCCTAACAGCATTTTGTTCAATATTTAATTATGTGTTTATTTGTACGATATCTTCCTTCACTAGCCTGTATTCTCTGTATGTGGAAGGAAAGGGATTATTTTTGTTCATTATTATTTACATGACACAAGATAGTGGCTTGATACACATATTTATCGATTAATACTTATTTGTTGTTGAATGACTGAGCTGCTCCTTTCAAACTCTTGCATTTGCTAAGTCCCTTGATGAAGAACTTCTGTTGTGTATTTTTCTGTGAAATATGAGGAAGAAAATATTATATAATGGATAATTTGAATGAGATGGTGTGTGAGAAAGTCTCCTGAAACTTTCCTTATCATATTTGAATTCTCTTTACTAATTATGATAATAATTAAACTATCCAAACCTATAGGATGACTGGTAGTATTCTATCAGTACAAGTATGGATGATGATAATTCTTCACATAATACCATTTACTTGAAAATAAAAAATCAAATATACAGTGACCTAATACATAACTATATAATATATAAATATCACATAGATATAAAATGTATTTCACTGTTGATTATATAGTTATTATTTTACCTCTCATGAAGAATTTGAGGACAGAATGTTTTTAATTGTTTCCACATCCCTGGGAATTTCCAGAGTAATGTTTATCACATAGGAGATGTTCAATCTGTTTTATGAAAAATAAATGAATGGCAAAATGCATTAATTTCGATCTGAGTAATAATAACTAGAATAGTAAGTGGTTGCCACAATAGAAATCAAAGATAAACAATGGTAAGATTTAATACTAGGACTCTTTTTTTTTTTTTTTTAAAGAAGAGGCTCATTCACAGAATCTTGGTAGAATGAGATGATTTAATAAGCAAGGCCATCCTGAGAGTGACAGGTTTCAGAGAATCTGAATCAAGTCCGGGCAAACATAATAACAATGAAATGATAATACAGTGCATGACCTGTTTGATATTCTTATTACTGCTCTGAGAAATCCCACAACTGGATTTATACTGTAGTGATTCCAAGCCAAACAGAGACATCTTGACAATTGGTTTCAGTTTTGAGTATAATTACATTGTTCATTTAAACAGGCAAGATAAAGCTGTTTAATCAGAAACACAATTGCTTGTTCAAAATAGATGTAAGAGCTATTTTTTTTTCCAATGCCAGATCAGTTGTTTTTTGCTAATACAGACAAAAAGGACTCAATGAGATCATTCTGATGTAAAATTGAAGAGCTGATTAGGAAAGGTGTCCAACATGGGTTCATTCTGGCTTCCAGTCCCTTGTAAACAAAGGAAAAAGTGGCATATGTTGAACAAAAGAAAAAAAATAAATTAAAAAAGGTGATTGTGAGAGAGAGAGAAAGAGAGAGAGAGAGCACTTTTGAAATAAATGTTTAATTAACACATACAGGTCTCATGCTAATAAAACCCAAAGCTTCAAATTCTCAAGACATTAAAAGAGAGCTTCTCCAGTGTGTGTGTGTGTGTGTGTGTGTGTGTGTGTGTGTGTGTGTGTGTGTGTGTGTGTGTATGATAATGGTTTACAGGTTAAACACAGCAAACTCCATCTCTCCCTGAGAAGGTGAAACCTCACCCCCAAGTTTACACCCTGGGGCTGAAACTGATGGATGTGTGTTGCCATGAAGAGGTAAAATGATTTCTCATTGTCAACTTCATTCCTGTCAAGTTTTGGACGTATGAAAGGTGCAGAATTGAGGAGACTCTGAAAACAGAGGCCCAAACAGCTTGGGAGGAATCAAATATATTGAACAGAGAGAAGAACTGAGGTGCTTCGCTGTCAGGCTGATTAGCTCATTGTAAATAAAACAGCTTTAAACTCCCACTTCACACTGTTAACTAATCTGGTCCCTGACCTTGTTCCCATTTCTGGGGCTGGGTGAGGCCCCGTCTGGAGACAATCTCACCAACAGTCATAACAGGGACTTGCCTCCCCTTAGGGAGGCCACTTTTTTCAGGGTGATTGCTTCCTTGTGCTTTAAACCCCTGACCCATTCCAGCTTTTTAATTCATTATTCATCAAATTTCTTAGTCCACTTAAAAAAAAAAGTGGTAGGGTGCTGCTCAAATATGGGGGGGGTAGGGGGTAGAGAAAGTGGCGTTCTGGAAAAAAAGGACAACCCTGTCAAAACATGACAGCTGATCCAATGCCTGTTTTATACTATTCATAGAAAATGCCAAATTCTGCAAATAGTAACCACATGTACATTGGCTTCACAGACTCAATGTTCTGCTGCAAAATGAGACGTTCTTTATTTTAGTGTGTCATCAAAGGAGGCGAAAATACCATTCTAGCCTTCTAGGCTTAACCCTGTGGGCTCTCGATTGCTAGAAGTTCAATATGAGCAGCACACACACACACACACGCACGCACGCCCAGGCTCCACGAGCAGTAGCCCCGGCCCACGCAGCCCCCGCCACCCCCCCCCCCCCGAAGGAGGACTCAATTCATAAATCTGTTCCTGGGCCATTTTTATTCATAGCCACAAGATCATTACAGCGACAAGCTCACATCTGACGTTTATGATCTTGCTTGCTTTGCCAAAGTGGAGGAGGGGAGAGCAAACAGCGTGGGGGATCTGGAGCAAGAGGGAGGGGGCGCCATTCGGGCTCCCGTGAGCTCGGCAGCCAATACAGGGACTCGGAAGACCGTTTCTTGCCCTTACTCCCTTGGCTGGTGCCTTCCACATTGTGTTTGGATACATCAGGACTAGTGTCTTCGTTTCAATCTGTCGTACAATTGTCCCTTTTGGGGGCCTGGCTGGTATTCCCTTGCAGTAACATTTAAAAGAGCCCGTGTGCTAAACTGAACAGGGGATGGAAGTTTGTGTGCACCGAAGACCGATCTCAACGGCAACCAGCTAGTGAGGCTGCAGCTGGGCCCTGTTCTTGCCCAGGAATGTTTCTAGCACCTTCCACATGACCACAGGCTTTAACAGGGCCTCCCGTTTATCTTCTCCTCCGTCACAAATAGTCTCTGTAGAGGCTGCAGTAAATCTCTGTGGGTCTGGAAGCCTCAGCCCTGGGTGTTTGTCCTCTTTTCTCCCAGGGCTAGCTGGCTTCTACCCCCGAGACCTGCATGTGTGCTGTCTTTGACAATTATTTCAAAATGTCTGTCCTTGGCCTCTTGATGAAAAACAAAAGATCTCCGGAGCCTGGGCGGTTCAGTCGTTAAGTGTCTGCCTTTGGCTCAGGTCATGATCCCGGGGTCTTGGGTTCGAGCCCCACATGGGGCTCCCTGCTCCGTGGGAAGCCTGCTTCTCCCTCTCCCACTCCCCCTGCTTGTGTTCCCTCTCTCACTGTGTCTCTCTCTGTCAAATAAATTAAAAAAAAAAAAAAAAAAAGATCCCATAATGTGCTAGGAAACTTCTCTCTCTTCCCATTCAGTCTTCGGTCCAGGGGCAGGGCAGCATATCCCGGGGAAATGGTGGCCGCCTGCTCTGTTTCCCAATTGAAGGGGAGATAATAAATGGCAGAGGCTTCTGCCTTCAGCCTTCATGACACAGGACCCCGCGGATCCTTTCTAATGGCAATAAATAAATGACGGAAGTTTTAGGCACCAGACGAGTGAATTGGTGGTTAAGCCTCAGGCTTTTATCTCCCTGACCCCTGTTTGAACTCAACCTTGGTTCCTAAGTGCAGGGCAGACAAAGTGGGGCGGGAGGAAGGTTTCTTATCGACGTGAACACCCCGTCCAGCTCAACATAAAGAAATATAATGTCATGTGTGTGTCTGTGACTTGGGGATGAAGGTGGGGGCGGGGAGGATTTGTGGGAACAACAAGAGAATAGAACAGAATACCAGCCATTATTTCTTGATGCCTATTCCATGGGTCTGGAGTTTAATAGGAAGCATATTAATGAATTCCACTAGCATTTACTGGGCTGGGGGCTGGGGGCTGGGGGGCCAGTTGTGTGCCAAGCACTGTGCCCATTGACGGAGATACAAGACAAACTGTTTCGGGGAACTCGGAAAGGAATGATCCCAATGTCAACACCAGCCATGGCGAACATTTATTTTTATAAGTATGCCGATTGCTGTGTTAATACACATGATGGGCACGAGTTCATTGAGTCTGCACAACAATGCTATGAAGTAGGTACTCATCTATTCCCTAATTTTATAGATGAGGAAACTGTTTTTTAAAGAGGCTACGTAATTTATCTGGGTTCATGTGCCTGAAAAATGGGGGGAACCAGGACAAAAATCCCCATCTAACTCCATATTATATCATTTCCTGGAAAAAGGGCTTAGCTCATAAGGTTCTCTGGTTTGATAGACCATGATCGCATTTCCCAGCCAAAATCCCACATGCGTATCCTGGCAATGCCAAAAGTCTCTGTGAGAAATACTGATCTGGCTGTTCAGGATAATTAGGATCATACTATCTCTATGTAGTCCATTTCTTCATCTGAAATATCAACATGATAATAATGATTTCCAATGTCCTTAGTAGAGATGGTTTCAAAATGGTCTGTCCATTGATTGACTATCGGGAAACAAGGTTCAGTTAGATACCCTTTGAAGGCAGCTGTCCACCGTGCTTTCCAGCAAGATTTCCAAACTCATCCTCAGAATAGGGCTTTCAATATTATCCATAACATGTTGCTTCGGAGAAGTTCTATTCTAATTGGGAATTTGTCCCTGAGAGGAAAAAGGCCAAGTGGTCTTGAATGTAGTTTTATAGTGGTTAGTATGCAGGATGACCAAGAAACATTGGTTATGTGGAGTAGTGCACATATCTGGGGGAAAAAATTACAGGATGTTCAGGTCTCTTTCTGGTTTAATGGTAAAGAGCAAGTAGGCATTTTAGCGGTGTGGATGTTTATTTCATCAAGGAAAGGTCTGGATACTGAGATTTCCCCGGAACTTCGTCTCATGGTCCTGGTTACTCTTCTAAAAGCTGATCCATTTTCTCCAACAAAACCTCTGGGTACGTGAATCATAATTCCCTGAAGCAACTTACCACAGGAGTTAGCAAAGATGATCTCTAGGCACAAAGACCCAAGTCTTAGGGAGTCTTTGAAAGGGAACAAAAATAGTATAGGAATTGGAAAATACCCAGATATTTCGTTGCCCAGTGGAAAAGTTGAGCCCCTATGTGTCCCATCTTCATTTCACCTACTCTCCTGCCATCCCAACAAAATTACCCCAATCATGATCTCCATTCTAGTGTTCTATGTTCTGCCTTATTTTTTTTTCTCTCTCTTACCTGAAGGTCCAGTCTGATTTTCCTCTAGATTTGCATCAACACACATCATCTCTTTACCTGGCCGATTCTATCTATCAGGAGGCAGCACACAGTGGTGGGAAGTACTTGGGCTTAACATCAACTACACTTGATTTTAAATCCTGAAATCCTGACCCTGAGCATTCTGTCTCTGTGTCCTATGCCAGATTCTCTGACCTTACAAAATCTCAATTCCCTCACCTCACAATGGCCTGGAAAAGTTGCAATTACAAGAGAGAACATATATAGATGTACTTCTAGTAGGTGCTCTTTAAATGTGCCTTTTTACCATTTATATTCAGAGCTTATAGATTTGCTTTATTTTTTTCTCCATATTCTCTGTGAAGGAAATGCAAAATCTTTATCTTCTATACCATTTGGTACACAAATCATCATTGTATGAAAACGTTGCTAATAAACGAGATGGAAGAATTAACTAATAAATCCCTTTACAGACACAAGCAGTTTTAAATGATGCACCAACACTCACCTTCTTTGGCAGACAGGGTAAAAGTTAGAAGTTTCTTTCATTTGAGGAAAGTTTCTTCACATTTCTGCTTCCTGTAGTAACAATAATATGATTAATTTATATGGAAACTTTTCACAAGCTTCAATGCATAATTACAAGTGACATAAGTTTATTGGGACTGAAGGTCTAGAAATGTGAAAGCATTTCCTTTGAATGGTTTCTCCCCTTACCCCACACCAAGATTGGTACTTGTCATGAAAGACGGGTCTGGGTAAGTAAGCAAAGTGTTCAGAGTGAATCCAAATGCAAACCCAAGCTTGTCACCTAGGGAGACTCAGAGGATTTCAATTCTGGTTCATTTTCTAGACTCTAGAAGAACAAAGGTCACTGTAATGCATTATTGGCAAAGCTGTAAATGTCTAATAGAAGTAACTTGATTATGAGCATTTTTATTTCAAGTTTTAAACAAATGTCTAGGCAGAGATATTTAGACTCTTTACTTTGAACACACTCCTCCATTTTCCTGGCAATGTATTCCCATATTTCCTTGAAAAGTCATTCAAGAGTATTTTAAGTAACATTTTAAACCTTGCCTCTGTTTTAAAGAAAGAAAAAAAAATCACGAAGTTGCCAAGGAGAAGTGAGGTTGCTTTCTGGCTCCTGTAAAAATTGGGGATTATGTTTAACAACAGAAACCAAATGGGAATGCTCGGTCTAAGTTCTGCACAGCCATGTCCATGGCCAAATGCTTGTGAGAGTCTCCCTTGCTGCACCAATGAGGTAGCAGTGGGTCCAGCTACTGAAGGGTTTTTTGGAATCCTTGGAGATTTGCAGCTAGTAAATAAAGATCTACGGAGTGAGTGACAACCGGGCCCATGCCAACACTATCACACAGCAGAAAACATTTTCCCCAGTTCTGACTGGGCCTCAGCTGAGAGGAGAGGAGTGGGGTTACAGAGCATGTTAGAGCTCCAAATCTTTCTCCCCTGGGTCACATTCTCACCTTTCGCTTGTGCCAAAGCCCTTCCCAGAATGCCCATGTGTAGAGAGTAAAATTTATACTCACACAGCCTTAAAATGCTGACATTCCATGTTTACACGGATTGTTTACACAGAAAATTAATCAGTTACGGTTTTAAATTTTAATTAAAGAATGTTTTCCGGTGTTATTGCAAAACAGACAAAAGCCCATAAAATGTATATTTGACTGCTGTTGTGTGTTGTCTTTGGATCAAGGCACAGTCTTGAGATCAATCATGCGTGATATTTTTGTGAACTTTTCTTTTAACAGAACAACCTTCACATAAATTAGGTTCATTAAAAAATATCCATCAAAATAAAAGTCATTCTGAGAAACGGCTGGTTGGAATTTCCTTTCTAATCAGCAACAAACTACTTTGTGCTTGTTCTATAAATAATAATATGGGAAGGAAATAAGTAAATACTCAATTGTGCAAGAGGTTGCTATTTCCCAATGAACCAGAAGTAACTTTATAGGAAGTTACACATTTTATTCACATTTTTGTCAAGAGAAAATGATTTTTTTTTGGTAGAGATTTTTTTAATGTATTTGAGAGAGAGAGGGAGTGAGAGAGAGAGCACATGGGCAGGGGCAGAGGGAGAGGGAGAAGCAGGCTCCCCTTCTGAGGGGGGAACCCCAGGGAACCTGATGAGGGGTTTGATCCCAGGACCCTGGGATCATGACCTGAGCTGAAAGCAGACCCTTAACCAACTGAGCCACCCAGGGACCCCAGAAAATGATTGGTTTAATGAACACTGACATGGTGGACATATTGTGGTTTCAGATGGTGCTGAGGGCAACATATATTTTTAAGATTTCTCCTGTCTTTTTTTCTATTTCAGTGTCTTCTTTACCTTGTTTTATCCCTCTGATTATAAACAAATAGGATTCTCATATAAAGAGGAAGAAAAGTATATAAAATCAGAGTGTTTTAATAATCTCTTAATAAATGCAATGGTTAACATGTTTCTGTATTTTTTCAATGTATGTACTAAAATTATTCATGTTTTTTACATAAATGCTTTATAAAGTGCCAAATAGCACATCAGATGTGCATAATCCTTGCCCACTACGAGCTTAAAATCTAATACTAAAACCGCAGATAACAATAGTTACTATAATATCACCTTAAAGTATATATACTAGCAAATAAAATTTGCAGTATCTTCAAAATAAACAGATTTATTCCAGAATGTTACCACTGAGAGAAACAAAAATGGAATATTATATGTTGATATTAATTACATATTGTTTTAAATTATTTAATGACTTTTTTAATTTAAGAGTGTATATTAGAGCTTTTCCCAGGCATTTTATTATTTCAACCAGAAATATTTCAGTATGTATCTTTAATAGCTAAGGATAATTTTAACATAACCATTACACAATTTTCACATTTAAGTATTTTTAAAATAATACCTTAATATCATCAAATATTTAGGAAGTGTACACATATGTATAATTATTTCATAAGTATCATGTCAACAATTTTTTAAAAAAATTATTGTTATGTTAATCACCATACATTACATCATTAGATCTTGATATAGTGTTCCATGATTCATTGTTTGTGCATAACACCCAGTGCTCCACACAGAACGTGCCTTCCTTAATACCTGTCACTAGGCTAACCCATCCCCCCACCCCCCTCCCCTCTAGAACCCTCAGTTTGTTTTTCAGAGTCTATCCTCTCTCATGGTTCCTCTCCCCCTCCGACTTACTCCCCTTCATTCTTCCCCTCCTGCTATCTTCTTCTTTTTCTTTTTTCTTAACATATCTTGCATTATTTGTTTCAGAAGTACAGATCTGTGATTCAACAGTCTTGCACAATTCACAGCGCTCACCGTAGCACATACCCTCCCCAATGTCTATCACCCAGCCACCCCATCTCTCCCACCCCCCACCACTCCAGCAACACTCAGTTTGTTTCCTGAGATTAAGAATTCTTCATATCAGTGAGGTCATACGATACATGTCTTTCTCTGATTGACTTATTTCGTTCAGCATAACACCCTCCAGTTCCATCCACGTCATTGCAAATGGCAAGATCTCATTCCTTTTGATGGCTGCATAATATTCCATTATGTATATATACCACCTCTTCTTTATCCATTCATCTGTCGATGGAAATCTTAGCTCTTTCCACAGTTTGGCTATCGTGGACATTGCTGCTATAAACATTGGGGTGCACGTACCTCTTCGGATCCCTACATTTGTATCTTTGTGGTAAATACCCAGTAGTGCAATTGATGGATCGTATGGTAGCTCTATTTTCAACTGTTTGAAGAACCTCCATACTGTTTTCCAGAGTGGTTGCACCAGCTTGCATTCCCACCAACAGTGTAGGAGGGTTCCCCTTTCTCCGCATCCCTGCCAACATCTATCGTTTCCTGACTTGTTAATTTTAGCCATTCTGACGGGTGTGAGGTGGTATCTCATGGAGGTTTTGATTTGGATTTCCCTGATGCCGAGCGATGTTGAGCACTTTTTCATGTGTCTGTTGGCCATTTGGATGTCTTCTTTGGAAAAATGTCTGTTCATGTCATCTGCCCATTTCTTGATTGGATTATTTGTTCTTTGGGTGTTGAGTTTGATAAGTTATTTATAGATTTTGGATACTAGCCCTTTATCTGATGTGTCATTTGCAAATATTGTCTCCCATTCTGTCTGTTGTCTTTTGGTTTTGTGGACTGTTTCTTTTGCTGTGCAAAAGCTTTTTATCTTGATGAAATCCCAATAGTTCATTTTTGCCCTTGCTTCCCTTGCCTTTGGCGATGTTTCTAGGAGGAAGTTGCTACGGCTGAGGTCGAAGAGGTTGCTACCTGTGTTCTCCTTTAAGATTTTGATGGACTCCTGTCTCACGTTTAGGTCTTTCAACCATTTGGAGTCGATTTTTGTGTGTGGTGTAAGGAAATGGTCCAGTTTCATTCTTCTGCATGTGGCTGTCCAATTTTCCCAACACCATTTGTTGAAGAGACTGTCTTTTTGCCATTGGATATTCTTTCCTGCTTTGTCAAAGATGAGTTGACCATAGAGTTGAGGGTCCATTTCTGGGCTCTCGATTCTGTTCCATTGATCTATGTGTCTGTTTTTGTGCCAGTACCATACTGTCTTGATGATGACAGCTTTGTAATAGAGCTGGAAGTCTGGAATTGTGATGCCGCCAGCCTTGCTTTTCTTTTTCAATATTCCTCTGGCTATTCGGGGTCTCTTCTGGTTCCATACAAATTTTAGGATTCTTTGTTCCATTTCTTTGAAAAAAGTGGATGGTATTTTGATGAGCATTGCATTGAATGTGTAGATTGCTCTGGGTAGCATTGACATCTTCACAATGCTTGTTCTTCCAATCCATGAGCATGGAACATTTTTCCATTTCTTTGTGTCTTCTTCAATTTCTTTCATGAGTATTTTATAGTTTTCTGAGTACAGATCCTTTGCCTCTTGGGTTAAATTTATTCCTAGGTATCTTATGGTTTTGGCTGCAATTGTAAATGGGATCGACTCCTTGATTTGTCTCTCTTCTGTCTTGTTGTTTGTGTATAGGAATGCCACTGATTTCTGTGCATTGATTTTATATCCTGCTACTTTACTGAATTCCTGTAGGAGTTCTAGCAGTTTTGGGGTGGAGTCTTTTGGGTTTTCCATATACAGTATCATATCATCTGCAAAGAGTGAGAGTTTGACTTCCTCTCTGCCAATTTGGATGCCTTTGATTTCTTTTTGTTGTCTGATTGCTGTGGCTAGGACTTCTAATACTATGTTGAATAGCAGTGGTGAGAGTGGACATCCCTGCCGTGTTCCTGACCTTAGGGGAAAAGCTCTCAGCTTTTCCCCATTGAGCATGATATTGGCTGTAGGTTTTTCGTAGATGGCTTTTATGATATTGAGGTATGTACCCTCTATCCCTATACTCTGAAGAGTTTTGATCAAGAAAGGATGATGTACTGTGTCAAATGATTTTTCTGCATCTATTGAGAGGATCATATGATAGTTGTTCTTTCTTTTGTTAATGTATTGTATCACGTTGATTGATTTGCAGATGTTGAACCAGCCTTGCAGCCCAGGGATAAATCCCACTTGGTCATGGTGAATAATTCTTTTAATATACTGTTGGACCCTATTGGCTAGTATTTTGGTGAGAATTTTTGCATCCATGTTCATCAGGATATTGGTCTGTAGTTCTCCTTTTTGATGGGGTCTTTGTCTGGTTTTGGGATCAAGGTAATGGTGGCCTCATAAAACGAGTTTGAAAGTTTTCCTTCCATTTCTATTTTTTGGAACAGTTTCAGGAGAATAGGTATTAATTCTTCTTTAAATGTCTGATAGAATTCCCCTGGGAAGCCATCTGGCCCTGGGCTTTTGTTTCTTGGGAGATTTTTGATGACTGCTTCAATTTCCTTAGTGGTTATAGATCTGTTCAGGTTTTGTACTTCTTCCTGGTTCAATTTTGGTAGTTGATACATCTCTAGGAATGCACCCATTTCTTCCAGGTTATCTAATTTGCTGGCATAGAGTTGCTCATAATATGTTCTTATACTTGTTTGTATTTCTTTGGTGTTGGTTGTGATCTCTCCTCTTTCATTCATCATTTTGTTGATTTGGGTCATTTCTCTTTTCTTTTTGATCAGTCTGGCCAGGGGTTTATCCATCTTGTTAATTCTTTCAAAGAACCAGCTCCTAGTTTCGTTGATCTGTTCTACTATTCTTTTGGTTTCTATTTCATTGATTTCTGCTCTGATCTTTATGATTTCTCTTCTCCTGCTGGGTTTAGACTTTATTTGCTGTTCTTTCTCCAGCTCCCTTAGGCATACGGTTAGATTGTGTATTTGAGAACTTTCTTGTTCCTTGAGAAAGGCTTGTATTACTATATACTTTCCTCTGAGGCCTGCCTTTGCTGTATCCCAAAGATTTTGAACAGTTGTGTTTTCAGTTTCTTTGGTTTCCATGAATTTTTTTAATTCTTCTTTAATTTCCTGGCTGACCCATTCATTCTTCAGTAGGATGCTCTTTAGGCTCCATGTATTTGAGTTCTCTCCAACTTTCCTCTTGTGATTGAGTTCTAGTTTCAAAGCATTGTGGTCTGAAAATATGCAGGGGATGATCCCAATCTTTTGGTACTGGTTGACACCTGATTTGTGACCTAGGATGTGATCAATTCTGGTGAGTGTTCCATGGGCACTAGAGAAGAATGTGTATTCCGTTGCTTTGGGATGGAATGTTCTGAATATGTCTGTGAAGTCCATTTGGTCCAGTGTGTCATTTAAAGTCTTTATTTCCTTGTTGATCTTTTGCTTACATGATCTGTCCATTTTAGTGAGGGGGGTGTTAAAGTCCCCCACTATTATTGTATTGCTGTCAATGTGTTTCTTCGCTTTTGTTATTAATTGCCTTATAAAATTGTCTGCTCCCATGTTCGAGGCATAGATATTTACAATTGTTATATCCTCTTGTTGGATAGACCCTTTAAGTAGGATATAGTGTCATTCCTCATCTCTTATTACAGTCTTTGGTTTAAAATCTAATTTGTCTGATATAAGGATTGCCACCCCAGCTTTCTTTTGGTGTCCATTAGCGTGGTAAATGGTTTTCCACCCCCTCACTTTCAATCTGGGCGTGTCTTTGGGTCTAAAATGAGTCTCTTGCAGACAGCATAATGATGGGTTTTGTTTTAATCCAATCTGATAGCCTGTGTCTTTTGATTGGGGCATTTAGCCCATTTACATTCAGGGTAACTATTGAAAGGTATGAATTTAGTGCCATTCTATTGCCTGTAGGGTGACTGTTACTGTATATTGTGTCTGTTCCTTTCTGATCTGTGCTGCTTTTTTTCTCTCTCTTTGCTTAGAGGACTCCTTTAATAGTTCTTGGAGGGCTGGTTTCGCGTTTACAAATTCCTTTAGTTTTTGTTTGTCCTGGAAGGTTTTTATCTCTCCTTCAATTTTCAATGAGAGCCTAGCTGGATATAGTATTCTTGGCTGCATATTTTTCTCGTTTAGTGCTCTGAAGATATCATGCCAGTCCTTTCTGGCCTGCCAGGTCTCTATGGATTGGTCTGTTGCCAATCCAATATTTTTACCATTGTAGGTTACATATCTCTTCTCCCGAGCTGCTTTCAGGATTTTCTCTTTCTCTCTGAGACTCATAAATTTTACTATTAGATGTTGGGGTGTTGACCTATTTTTATTGATTTTGAGAGGGGTTCTCTGTGCCTCCTGGATTTTGATGCCTGTTTCCTTTCCCACATTAGGGAAGTTCTCTGCTATTATTTGCTCCAATATACCTTCTGCCCCTCTCTCTCTCTTTCTTCTTCTTCTGGGATCCCAATTATTCTAATGTTGTTTCATCTTATCGTATCGCTTATCTCTCGAATTCTACCCTCTTGATCCTGTAGTTTTTTATCTGTCTTTTTCTCAGCCTCTTTATTTTCCATCATTTGGTCTTCTATATCGCTGATTCTCTCTTTTGCCTCATTTATCCTAGCAGTTAGTGACCCCATTTTTGATTGCACCTCATTAATAGCCTTTTTGATTTCGACTTGGTTAGATTTTAGTTCTTTTATTTCTCCAGAAAGGGTTTCTCTAATAACCTCCACGCTTTTTTCAAGCCCAGCTAGTATCTTTAAAGTCATGATTCTGAACTCTATGTCCGACATCGTACTAATGTCCGTATTGAGTAGGTCCCTGACTGATGATACTATCTCTTGTTCTTTTTGCTGAGGTGATTTCTTTCGTCTTTGCATTTTGTCCAGAGGAGAATAGAGGAATGAGAGAACAAAATGCTAACAGGTTAACAACGTCCCCAGCAAATATACTCTATACAAATCAGAAAATACCTGAAACTAGGGGAAAAGAAAGGGAAAGAAAGAAAAAAGAAAGAGAAAAGAAAGAAAGAAAAAAAAGAAAGAAGAAGATTAAAAACAAAAACAGAACAATACCAAAAAACCGAATATGATCAAATATGATCAGGCTAGTGCATAGATCAGTGCCACACACTAGATTTTGGGCATATTGTGGTCTGTTAGAAAAAAGTGCCTCCTAAAATTTTAAAGGAAGAAAGGCTTATATATGTACAAAATCAGGGTTGATACAATGAAGGGATGGAAGATGACTGTAAAGATGAAAATTATAAAAGATTCTACGAAAGGAATTGATAAGATAAGAAGTTGTTTGAAAAAAGAAAGAAGATTAAAAAAAAAAAAGGGAGAGAATGTGGTCAGGCAGGAGACTAGAACAAAGCCATACACTAGTAATTTAGGGTATATTTTGATCTGTTAGAAGAAACTGTATCTCAAAATTTTAAATAGAGAACGACTTATATATATATATATATGCCAAAAATAAGGGTAACTACTATGAAGGGATAAAATATGACTCTAAAAATGAAAAATAAAAAATGTTTTTTTAAAAAAAGGGATTGATAAGATGTTGGTTGAAAAAGGGAAAAAGAGAAATTAAAAAAACAGTTAAAAATATTTACTTTGAAAAACTAATGAATCATGGTAAAAAAAAGCCATGAATTCTATGTGCAGTATTCCCCTAGCGCTGGAGTTGTCCCATTCTCCTTGATCGGTAAACTTGGTCTTGGCTTGCGGGCTGTTCGTGCTGAAATTCTGGGGGAGGGGCCTGTTGCCGTGGTTCCCAAATGTCTTTGCCGGAGGCGGAATTGCCCCGCCCTTGTCGGTCTGTGCTTAGCAAGCTGCTCAGGTTTGCTCTCAGGAGCTTTTTTTCCCTGCAAGCTCTCGGTACAGTTTTGGAAGATCAGGGTGAAAATGTTGGCCTCCCAATCTCTGCCCGGAGGAGCTGAGAACTCGGGGCCCCGCTCCTCAGTGTGCCCCCAGAGAAAAGCAGTCACTTCTGTCTCCCTGGTCTCTGGCCGCACTCTGTGCTCACCCGGCCTGTGACCGAACGTTTCTATGTCTGGCACCGACCCCATGTGGAGTCTCTAAACCCAGCAGATCCCCATGGTGCACTCCCATGCTGCTCCTCCTGGGGGAGGGAGGGGCGTCTCCCCGGCTCTGCTGCTCTTTGGGTCCCTGCTGGAGGAGCAGTGGCCCGACTGGGCCGCGGATCACAGTTTATGGCAACCCCGAGCTGAGAGCCCGCGCCTCGCCTCCGTTTCTGCAGCCGGCTTCCCCGCTCCGATACCTGGGAGCTCTGTCGCACTCAGGCACCCCTAGTCTTTCTGTGACCCCGAGGGTCCTGAGACCACACTGTCCTGCGAGGGTTCCACCCCCCGCTTAGCCACTGGAGCGACATCCCTCTGCAGAGCCGACTTCTAGAAGTTCCGATTTTGTGCTCTGCGGCTCTATCACTTGCCAGAAGCGGACAACGGAGGCCCCCTTCACCGCCGTCTATCCTCCCAAATATCGCCTCGGATTCACTTCTCCGCACGTCCTACCTTCCAGTAAGTGGTCGCTTCTCTGTTCAGAGAGTTGTTGCTACTCTCTTCTTCGATCTCCTGTTAAGTTCGTAGGTGTTCAGAATGGTTTGATCCCTATTCAGCTGAATTCCTGAGACCAGACGAAATCCAGGTCTCCTACTCCTCTGCCATCTTGCTCACAATGTCAACAATTTTTAACCATTTTTTAAAAATAAGGATCTATGTAAGGTTAACAGATGAGGATGGTTGCTGTCCACTGCTCCTCTCCCTCTCTGCTTCTTTGTTTCTTCATGAAATCTGAGGAAGAAATCACTACTATATTTTCCAGAAATCTGAATTTTTCTGATTGCATACTTTCCAGTGAATTTAGCATGTTGCTTTTTTCTCTATATATCCTGTAAATTAGATAATTAAGAGTTTGGATCCGGGGTCTTGATCAAATTCAAGTTCGTTCCTTCCTTCCTTCCTTCCTTCCTTTCTTACTTCCTTCTTTCCTCTCTCTCCCTCCACCTCTCTCTCTGCCCTCCTCTTTCTTTCATTTCTGGTGAAATTCTTTCATAATAGAATTTCTATTCTGCCATCAGAAGCCACAAACTATATGATTATTTATCCTAATGTAGTGTTTAAGCCAAAAATGCTTAATACCTAGAACCATAAGTTCTTTATGAATTGCAAAATGAAGATATTCTGTCATTTTCTTTTTATTTATTATCTGGAATACCTCCATAAATAATTATTTCCCCAATCTAATATTGGATTATTTGGAGTTGTAGTTCTTATAAGAAAGGTAATCTAAATGCTTGATTCATTCCTTTCACTAACCAGTTTTCAAATAATATGATGGATCTCTAGCATGTTGCAATGGTGACTTCCCACAGCATCCTTTTTTAGCATAAACTCAAAGATCTAACATATTTTATGTGTTTAAATTTATTGTAGTTATTCTTAATGATTCCCACATTCCTTCTTTTGCCAAGAGGATTATTTTAACATTGAAGTCACTTTAGTTATTTGGATATGAACCTGGTAGCCTTTGACAGTTTCCTTGTTATCTGGTATGACAGGATATTCTAAGATCATCTTGTCTGTTTCCTGCCTGTGTCATGGAACGATGAGTTTCTGCAAGAAGAACAGATTCCTTTGAGCCGATAATTGTGCTTAGAGAATACCATTTGGGAGCTAGGAGTTATTGTTATTGGTTAATTATTATTTCTAGGTCTTTTCAGTGGACAAAACTAAGAATATGTTTTGTCTTAAAGATAAAAATACATTATGAGTTCATAAAATACTTCCTATTCAAATTCAGACTATAGCATTTTTAATTAACCTCTTGTCTTTCCTTTTTCTTATATCGAGAACTCCGATTTTCAAAGTCACTAAGGATGACAGAATTAGAATATCATGTACTTATTTATTTATTTGCTCTATCCCACATTACCCCCAGACCTGTCTCAGAATAGCAATACCAGTATGACCATCCAAAATATGATTAGTAGCAACAGTGAACACATTTTTAAATGAGTCTTAATGCAGTTGATATCCTTAAGTTACATCCCACTGGAATGTGCAAAATTATTGTATTTTTAAAAGCCTATGTTCTTTCTGTAAAACTACATAATCCAGCAATATATACTGTGTCTCTTTTTAAAAAGATCTTCAGGGATGCCTGGGTGGCTTAGTCGTTAAGCATCTGCCTTCAGCTCAGGTCATGATCCCAGGGTCCTGGGATCGAACCCCGCATCGGGCTCCCTGCTCAGCGCGAAGCCTGCTTCTCCCTCTCCCTCTCCCCCTGCTTGTGTTCCCTCTCTCGCTGTGTTTCTCTCTGTCAAATAAATAAATAAAATCTTTAAAAAGAGAAAGATCTTCATATTTATTAATCTTATAATTATACCTCCAAAAATTTAAAGTAACAATAAAAATCCGAGACCAAAAAATATGACTTTCAATACAAATTTCCTATTTATGAAAGGGAAAATTAGAACCAACATAATTGGGCCAAAATATGAAAGTAGTTAATAAAATTGTGATCCTTTATCTCTTAGAATAGTATGCATCATTTAAAAATATGTGGAGACAAACCACCAATAGAATCAAATTGTATCGGAATCTTTACAGGAGGAAGATGAGGGAAGGCAGAAGCTGACATATCTAAGAGTAGAATACCCCAAATTATCGCTGGGGAGCCCTGAGAGCAATCTAAGATGAATCTAAGATGAATCTTAGATGAAAGGGGGTCAGGACCACTGTAGTCTCCAATTTAAGCCTGCTGGGGTAAGGTATGAGAGTGTTGAGAGTGTCTGGACAATGAACTCTTTTTTTTTTTTCAATTTTAAACTTTTTATTGAGAAATCATTTTGAATGCAATGAAGAGTTAAAAAAAGTACAAGAACACTATTTACCCACATTCATCTATTCTTAGCATTTCACCCTAAGTTGAACACATTTGCTTTTTCTCTGTCCTCTCTTTGTTTTTACTTGTGGAGGTGTGTCTCTCTCCATTGATATATACACACACAATGTATATATCATATATTTTCTGAACCAACTGAGGGTAAGTCACATATTCATGGCCAATTACTTTTAAATATTTGGTGAGTATTGTCTTAATAACAGAGATATTATATTATAAAACTACAGTATAGTTATTAAATGCAGTAAATTTTACATTGGTTAAAATTTTTTCATTTAACCAATCATCCGTATTCCATTTTTTTTCAGTTGACGTCATTAATATCCTTTGTGGCATATTTTCTTTTTCAGTAGAGAATCCAGATGAGTCACATAGTACATTTATTTGTCAAAGTTCTTCATATTCCTTTAATCTGTAAATTCCAGAATCATGCTTTGCCTTGTATGCTATTAACATTTTTGAAAAGTACAATCCCTTTTTTTTTTTAATCGAATACACTTCATTTTGGGTTTGTCTGATACTTCCTTATGATTATATTCATGTTATACATTCTAGGGCAGAGTAACACAAAAGAGATGCTGTGCTTTTTCATATCTGAGGCGCACATTATTCATTTGCCTCTCATTTGCAATATTAATTTTGATGATCTGGTCAAAATGCTGCCTGATTTCTTTTCTTTATAATTATTACTTTTTTTTTCTTTTGGTGCACCCTTCAACAGCTCAGCTGAGAGTTGAGGACTGTATAATTATTACATTTTTTTCCTTGAAACTTATAGGTAGTCTGTGGGGAGAAATTTTGAGACTGTGTAAACATCCCAGTCCTTATCAAAATTTCCCCTTTGATGTAACATCACTTTTAATACTTGCCTGATTTAATCTTTACCATGATAATTGCAAAATACTGATGCATTGACTCTAGCTCTCTCTATATATTTATGAATCAACTTTCAATTTTCATCTGTAAGCAAAACCTTCTTTTATGTACTATTTAGTTGCCATTTATTATTATCTGTATGAATAAGTAAATTTCTGTTTTTCAATGGTTTGCCATTTATTCCTCTACTTCATTACTTTAGATGCTCAAATTGTCCCATATTTGACTAGGCAAACCATATCAAGTTGGTCCGTTGGGTCTTTCTGAAGCTTCTCCATTTTTTTTAAAATACTTCTTTATTTTCAGACATAATAAAACATTCTAGCCTTATTTTATACCTATTTTGCCTTATTTTTAGAACCATCCATTTCTTCAAAGATACTTGGTCTCTTTTAGTGGAACATTAGACACCAAGATCTGTGAACTGGATATTCCCATTGTTACTAGAATGTCTTTATTGTGTGTGGGCCATGAACTTATGATACTAAGAAACTGATAATCCCTACCAGGATGAATATTCACATTGAGGAGAAACTTTCAGGAATATAATACTAGTTAAAGAGGACAGGGGTACTAGTGACAAAACAAAAATAAATGTCTAAATAAAAGAATAGGGGAGAGAGGTTTTAGAATGAGGCATATATTCTTATTTCTTTGTGAAAACAATAAAAGATGATGCTCTAGAACCCTGAAGCTGAGTAAGCCTATCCCAACCTACCATCCAAATGTTATAGGAAAACTAAATTGTTTAAAAAAATTGAATAATAGAAAAGGATGGTTATCAAATTCCATACACACTTATTAAAAATTAAAAGAAAATCAGGAACAGAAAATATTGGACACAATAAAAACAATTCTAGGAAGATATACTCATAAGAGGAAGTGAAAATCAGTAGTTCAAATTAGACAAAAGAAATTAAGAAAATGTTAGATGTTGTGAATGAATAACACAAACCAGAATTCGACAAACTCAGAGATGATGTGATCTAAGAAAAAGAAGATTCGAAAAGATGATAGAATTCAGAAGAAAAATTAAAAGGAAAGAAAAAAAATAAAGTTGAAAGGGTGAGTGAATTTTAAAACACAAGAGTAGATAAACACAACAGATAATTCTTTAAAAGCAGTATAACACAGAAATTAAGACTATTTTAAAGTCAGAATGATGTAAAGAGAGAGATTAAAAAATTTGAAAACATGATAGCAATAGCAAACAGGCAAGGAAAATCTAAAATACATATAGCAGTAGCCCTGGAAGAAGGAAACCAAGAAATGAAATGAAAAACAATTAAAAACTATACATAATTCAAGGAAGTTTCCTAAAATAAAAAAAACTACTTGAAACTAATTTCTTGCCTCCTGGATCTGTCCACTTCTGATATAAAAGTCACCAAATGTGATAGTGGATTCATCAATTTCTCCTTGTAATTCTATTAGTTCTATAATTCTATTAGTTCATAGAGTTTGACAACCTGCCGTTAGGTACCTACACCATTAGGGACTGTGATGTCTTCTTGGAGAATTGGACTCCTTTATCATTATGCAATGTCTCTATTCTAATAAGTTTCCTTCCTTTGAAGTCTGTTCTGTCTCATATAACTATGTGTGCTTTCTTTTGATCAGTGTTAGCATGGTCTATTTTTCTCCAACCATTTATTTTTATTCTATATGTCTTTACATTTAAAGTGGATTTCTTAAAGACAGCATATAGTTTGGTCACGTTTTTTGATCCACTGTGACAATCTGTCTTTTCATTGGTGCATTTAAACCTATGATATTCAAAGTGACTATCAATATAGTTATATTAATATCTGCCATATTTGTTACTGTTTTCTATTTGTCACCCTTGTTATTTGTTTTATTTTTGTCTTTCACTCTTTGTCTGTCTTTTGTGGTTTTAATTGAGCATTATCTATTTTCCATTTTATCTCCTTTCTTGGCATATCAATGCCAGGCATATACATATATATATATATATATATATATTTTTTTTTTTTTTTTACCTTTTTTTAGTGGTTGTCCTCCAGTTTGCAATACACATTTACAGCTATCCAGGTCCACTTTCAAATAACACTGTAACATTTCACAGCTAGGTAAAGACCTTATAATAACAAAATAATCCTAATTCCTCCTTCTCATCCCTTGTATCATTATCATTACTGCCATTCATTTAATTTATATATAAGCTTTCACAAACATGTATGTGTATGTGTATACATATGTGCATATACATAATTGAATATATTTACATCATTACATAGAATATTATTGTTCACATTTATATTATTGATGTTGTTATTATTTAGAACAAACTTATCTTTAACTCAATTAAGAACAAGAAAAAATAAAGTTTTTATTTTACCTTCACTTATTCCTTCTTCTATGCTCTTCTTTAATATAGATCCAAGTATCTGACCTATATTATTTTCTTCTTCTTTATAAAGATTTTATTTATTTATTTGATGGAGAGAGACACAGCGAGAGAGGGAACACAAGCAGGGGGAGTGGGAGAAGGAGTAGCAGGCTTCCTGCAGGGAGCCTGATGTGGGGCTCAATCCCAGGACCCTAGGATCATGACCTGAGCTGAAGGCAGATGCTTACTAACGACTGAGCCACCCAGGCGCCCCACAGAGGGTTGTTTTGACATAGTGTTTGTGAGGTGATAGTTTTGGCCTCCAGTAGGAAACATTCTAGCAGAGCTATGAGATGTGGAAACAGGAAAGGCAGCTTTGGAATTCTAATATATTCTGTCATTGCCTTGGGACAATAAAGTATCTATCCCTACATTTATGTTTCCTCTTGTACAGATTTCTTCAAGAGTAGTATAGGTCAGTCTTGCATATAGCTGGGGGGAATAGTGCATATGCTAAAATAACAAGATGCTTGAGGATCTAAGTTTTGTCAAGTAAATATCAACAGGATAATGTATTCCATAAAAAGTATAAGTAATATGCACAATAATTTGAAAGAAGACTAATGAACATAATAAAAAGATAAGAAAATATTAGCCATATGAAACTAGAACAAAAGAACATTAAAATAAGGAAGCAAAAATATTAAGAATAAAAAAGTAATGAAATAATTCAATAGATGGGATAAAGAGAAGAATAGGGTTGGTCAAGGAATGAGTTTGTGTAAAACTACATTGTGGAAAACCTCTAGAAGAAAAATTTAAAACAGGAGTTTATAAAAACAGAAGCTAAAAATTATAAAGGATGAAACCAGAAGAGGTAATATCAGAAAATAGAGTTCAGAAGGAGTGAAATATAAATAAAGAAAAGGATTTTAAAAATAGCAGACAAATTTTCCAGGATATTTTTTAAAGAACCAAGTTAAGAGTATAAAGTACTTAGAGTGTCATACCTGAAATTAGGACTATCAAAGACAAAGAAAAAATCTAAAATTGCACAGATGGAAAGAGAATATCACATACAGAATAAATCACATTAAGGGGAAAAACAGACTTACATCATACATTTTGGACAACTAAACAGTGCAAGAAGACAACGAGTAGTGTTTTCAAAGTGGAAAAAGAATATAACTTAGAATCTAAAATGTTATATCAGCCAAACTCTCATTCATACATGAGGGTATGTACAAGGGTTCCCTTTTTCAACATCCTCACCAACACTTGCTATTTTTTGTTTTGTTTTCTTGTTTTTAATAATAGCCTTCCTAAACAAACTGAGGGTTGCTGGAGGGGAGGTGGGATAACAACAAAATATAATAATATATTTTGAAATTAAAAAGGAGTGATGGACATTAAGGAAGGCATGTGATGTAATGAGCACTGGGTGTTCTATACAACTGATGAATCACTGAACTCTACCTCTGAAACTAATAATACAATATATGTTAATTAATTGAATTTAAATAATTAAAAGAAAGAAAAGAGAAAACAACAGTGATAACAACAACAAAAACCCTACAGAACAGCTCCAATAAAATCTATTCTTAAAATAAAATAATAATTAATAATAATAGCTTTCTTAACATGTGTGAGGTGATAGATCATCATGGCTTTGATTTGCATTTTCCTGATGATCTGTGATGTTGAGCACCTTTTAATATTTGTGTTGGTCATTTGTGTGTCTTCCTTGGAAAAAAAAATAACTCTTCAGTTTCTTTGACCATTTAAAAAGAGGTTTTTGTTTTTGTTTTTCCTATTGAAAGGTAGGATTTTCTTATATATTTTAGATACTAACCCTTCAGCAGATTCATGCTTTTGTAAATATTTTCTCCCATTCTATGGTTGCCTTTTCATTTTGTTCATTGCTTCCTTTCCTCTGCAGGTTTTTAGTTTGATATGGTCTCTCTTGTCAATTTTTGCTTTTGCTGCTTGTGGTTTTTGGTGTCGTATCCAAGAAACCATTGCCAAGAATCAATGCCAAAAATGTTTACCCCATGTTTCCCTCAAGATTTTTTGTTGTTTCGGGTCTTTTTTTTAAAAGATTTTATTTATTTATTTGACAGAGAGAGAGCACAAGCAGGGGGAGTGGCAGGCAGAGGGAGAGGGAGAAGCAGGCTCCCCACTGAGCAAGGAGCCCGACGTGGGACTCCATCCCAGGACCCCGGGATCATGAGCTGAGCTGAAGGCAGATGCTTAACAACTGAGCCACCCAGGCACTCCTATTGTTTCAGGTCTTATGTTTAACTCTGTAATCCATTTTGAGTTAAAGTATATATATGGCATAAGGTGATGATATAATTTCATTGTTTTTCATGTGGATATCTAGTTTTCCCAATACAATTCAGTGAAGAGTCTACTTCCCCATTCAGTATATTTGGCATCTTGGTTGATTAGTTGACTATATACGTGTGAATTTATTTCTAGGTTCTCCATTCAGTTTTGGTTACTATATCTTTGTAATATATTTTGAAATTAAAAAGTGTGATGCCACCAGCTTTGTTCTCTTTGCTCAAAATTCCATTCCTTTTCAAGATCGTTTTTCGATACAAATTTTAGGATTATTTTTTCTCTTCAGAAAAAAAATGCCACTGGCATTTTTGTAGGGATTACTTTGAATCTGTAGATCACTGTAGATAGTATGAACCTTTTAACAATATTAATTCTTTCAAACGTAAACGTTGGAGGTCTTTCCACTTATTTCAGTCTGCTTTAATTTCTTTCACATGCTTTGTAGTTTGCAGTATGCAAGCCTTCACCTCCTGAGTTAAGTTTATTCTCAAGTGTTTTGTTCTTTCTGATGCCATTATAAAAATGTCAGTGGGAATGTAAATTAGTTCAGCCACTGTGGAAAACTGTATAGAGGTTCTTTAAAAAATTAAAAATAGAACTACCATATGATCTAGCAAAGCCACTTCTGGCTATATATACAAAGGAATTGAAATCAACAGGGCCCCTGGGTGGCTCAGTCGGTTAAGCATCTGCCTTCAGCTCAGGTATTGATCCTGGGATCAAGGCCCGTGTTGTGCTCCCTGCTCAGCTGGGAGCCTGCATCTCCCTCTCCTCGCCACTCATGCTCTCTCTCACTATCTCTGTCCTCTCTCTCAAATAAATAACTAAAATCTTAAAAAAAAGAAATCAGGATCTCAAAAATATATTTGCACTCTCATATTTATTGCAACATTATTCAAAAGAGCTAAGACATAAGAGCAATCTAAATGATGGACAAATGGATAGAGAATGTGGTACATACTTACAATGGAATATTTTCAACCTTAAAAAAGAAAGAAATCCTGTCATTTGCAACAACATGAATGAACCTAGAGGACATTATGCTAAGTAAATAAGCTGGGTATAGGATGAATAATACATAATACCACTTATATGAACAATCTAAAATAGTCAAAATCACAGAAGTAGACAGTAAAATGATGATCGCCTGGGGTTGGAGGCAAGAATAATGGAAGGTATCAGTCCGAAGGGTACTAAGTTTCAATTATGCAAGATGAATAATTTCTAGAAATCTACTATACAGCATAATGCCTATAGTTAGCAATAACGTGTTATAGACCACAATGGCTGTATATAAGTTTTCTGCCATTTTCCCCCCCAGTGCACACTGATTTAAAAAATCACCCACAGACAAGACAGCTTCTGTGGAATCTCAGGAGTCCAGTGAAGAAGTTCCAGTTGAATAAAAAATTCTGAGATCACTGAAGAAGGTAAAAGGAACAGTTTCACTGTACCTGTATCACCTCTCCCCTTCCCCAAGCTGGCATTGCTGAATGCCAACAGAAACCATCTTGGTCTATGATTTCTCCCACATAGGAAGTAAAAGCATGTGAATGAGTATTCAGATTCCCCAGCTGTGCAGGGTGTTATAAAAGAGGTCCATTTCTTTCTTATACTATCCAAAATAATGAGTTATAAACTGCATAACTAGGGATGGGTGTACAGCTGGGAAAATGGCAGCCAAGATCAGAATGAAACATTTCAAAGGAACCCAGCTCCTACTAACTTAGTCTCCATCAGCAAGCCCACTCATGAGCCTCTAGAGATGTCTCACCAGCACCCATGTGCACCTCAATTCTGGCCCATGAACACTCCTAGTTTTTTATAACTTACCCCTACACACACACACACACACACACACACACACACACACACACACACACACCCTGTGGCTAGCTCTCTGTAGACAGCCCCCAGTGACAGTGAGAGGGAGCCATTACAGAAGGTTAATGAGCAAACACAGAAAGTCAGCCCGACTCTGTAGGACTGAGAGAAAGTACACAAACTTGAGCACTTAGAATCGTCCTCGGGAAAGCAAACAAAAGATTGTCAACACCTAGCCTGGTTTTGCAGGAATACAATCTTAAGAATTCTCCCTCAAGAGGGAACAGGATGTGTGGAGAAGGTTGGCCCATAGAAAACATCTGAGAAACCTTTAGAATCCTTAACAGGGCTGATGGAAGGTATTTCTCTCCCAAAGCCAGTCAATAAAGACTGGAGGAGGTTACACCTTCTTCAAATGCAAAGGCAGCAAAGCAAGGCTACAAGGAACTTAAAAAAAAAAAAAAAAAAAAGAAAGGAGACATGATACCACCAAAGGAACAAAATAACTTTCCAGTAACCAACACATTGAAATGAAAATGAAATGGAAATAAAATGAAAATCCTCAATATCTCCAATAAAGAATTCAAAATAATTATTTTCTGGGAGCCTAGTAATCTACAAGAAACACAGAAAGGCAATTCAATGAAACCATGAAATCAACACATGAATAAAACAAGAAGCTTAACAGAGAGTTAGAAATCTTTAAAAAAGAACCAAACAGAAAATCTGGGGTGGAAGAACACAATGAGGGAATTAAAAAAAAAAAAAAAGAAAGAAAGAAAGAAATGGAAATCACCAACAGCAAACCAAAACATACAGAAAAAAAAAAAACTGTGAAATAGCATAGAGACCAACTGAAATTATTTAGAAGATAACAAAGAAAAAATAATAAAAAGGAGTGAAGAAAGCTTGCATGAATGTAAGTGAAACTATTTATATGTTTTTGGAGTCCCAGAAGGACAAGAGAGGGAGAAAGGAGCAGAAAGATTATTTAAAGAAATAATGGCTGAGAATGTTCTAATAAATCTGGGGAGAAATGCAGACATCCAAGTTCATGAAGCTCATAAATCCCCCCAAATTTTTACCCCAGTCTTCTCCAAGACACATTATACTAAAACTGTCTAAAATCAAAGATAAAGACAGAATTTTAAAGGCAGCAAGACAAAAACCACACATAAAAGGAAATCATCAAAAGGCTTTCAGTGTATTTCTGAGTAATAATTTTGTAGACCAGGAGAGAATAGAATGATATTTTCAAAGTGTTGGAAGAAAAACAAAAACAAACACAAAAAAACTGCCAACCAAGAACATTTTACCCAGCAAAATTGCCCTTCAGAATTGAAGGAGAGAAAGAATTTTCCAAACAAACAAAAAAACTAAGGGAGGTCATCATCACTAGACAGCCTTACGAGAGATGCTGAAAAGAGTTGTTCAAGTTAAAATGAAAGTAGGCTGATTAGTAATATGAAAACTAATGAAAATATAAGACAGACTTGCAAAAGTAAATATATAATCAAATTCAGAACACTCTAATGATGTAATATGGTGATGTATTATTCACCTAAGTATAAATTTTAAAGGACAAAAATATTAAAGCAAATATAGCTACAATAATTTATTGGACACACAATATAAAAAGAGGTAAACTGTGGCAACAAAAACAAAAAAAGTGGAGGAGGGGGAAAATAAAGTTTTTATATGCAAAGTTAAGGTGTTATTAGCTTTAAAATAGACTTATGTATATAAGATGTTTTATGTCAGAGTCATGGTAACCACCAAGCAAAAAAATACAGTTAGAATGAAAAGGAAGTATTACAACTACCTATTTGCAGGTGGCATGATCTTGTATATAGAAAATTAAATACAGGGACACATGGGTGGCTCAGTTGTTAAGCATCTGCCTTCAGCTCAGGTCATGATCCCAGGGTCCTGGGATCAAGTTCCGCATCGGGCTCCCTGCTCCGCGGGAAGCCTGCTTCTCCCTCTCCCACTCCCCCTGCTTGTGTTCCCTCTCTCATTGTGTCTCTCGCTGTCAAATAAATAAATAAAAATCTTAAAAAAAAAAAGAAAATTAAATACATATGCAGGCACTAAAACTATTAAAAATGTACAGAATGGTAATTGTAGTTAATTTTAATGTGATGTATATTTGAAAGTTGCTAAGAGAGTAAATATTAAAAGTTCTCATCACATGAAAAAATTTATAACTATGTGTGGTGATGGATGTTAACTAGATTTACTATGGTGATCATTTCAAGTATGAAAATCATTATGTTGTACATTTCAAAGTAATGTTAAATGTCAATTGTATCTCAGTTTAAGGAAGAACAACTATAGAACTAATAAGTTCAGCAAGTTTACAGGACGAAAGGTCAATTCACAAAATAAATTGTATTTTTATTCACTTGCAATACCCACTATCCAAGAAATAAAATGAAGCAAACAATCTCATTTAAAATAGAATTTGAAAAAAAATACTTAGAAATAAATTTAACAAAATAAGTTCACACTTTTCACTATGGAAAATGCAAAACATTATCGAAAGAAATTTAAAAAGTTCCAAATAAATTAAAAGACATCCCATGGCAGTGGGTCAGGCAATTTAATATTGTTAAGGTAGCACCACTAGAATTTGGCTTTTGTAGCTAATGCTGCTCTAAACATCAGGGTGTATGAATCCCTTCTAATTAGTAATCTTGTATTTTCTGGGTAAATACAAAGTAATGCAATTGCTGGATCATAGGTTAGTTCTATTTTTAACTTTTTGAGGAAACTCCATATTGTTTTCCAGAGTGGCTGCACCACATTTCATTCCCACCAGTAGTGTAAGAGAGGTTCCCCTTTCTTCATGTCTTCATCAACACCTGTTTTTTTCTTGTGTGGTTAATTTTAGCCATTCTGACTGCTATGAAGTGATATCTCATTGTAGTTTTGATTTGCATTTCCCTGATGATGAGTGATGTTGAGCATATTTTCATGTAACTGTTGGTCATCTGCATGTCCTCTTTGGAAAAATGTCCATTCATGTCTTCTCATTTTTTAATTGGATTGTTTTTAGATGTTGAGTTTTACAAGTTCTTTACATATTTGGATGTTAACCCTTTATCAGATACGTCATTTGCAAATATCTTCTCCCATTCTGTAGGTTGCTTTTTAGTTTTGATGATTTTTTGCCTTCACTGTGCAAAAGGTTTTTATTTTGATGAGGTCTCAATAGTTTATTTTTGCCTTTGTTTCCCTTGCTCAGGAGACATATCTAGTAAGAACTTGCTCTGGTGGATTTCAAACAGGTTACTGCCTGTGGATTTCAGTGGTTTCCTATCTCACATTTAGGTCTTTAATCCATTTTTAATTTGTTTTTGTGTATGGTGTAAGACAGTGGTCCAGTTTTATTCTTCTGCATGTTACTGTCCAGTTTTCCCAACACCATTTGTTGAAGAGACTGTCTTTTTTTCATTGGCTATTCTTTCCTGCTTTGTCAAAGATTAATTGACCATATAGTTGTGGGTTTATTTCTGGGTTTTCATTTCTGTTCTATTGGTCTGTCTATTTTCGTGCCAGTGCCATACTGTCTTGATTGCTACAGCTTTGTAAAATAATTTCAAGTCCAGTGGATGGGGGGATGGATTAAATAGGTAGTGGGGATTAAAGAGTGCACTTGTGATGAGCACCAAGTGTTATATGTAAGTGTTGAATCATTAAATTGTACACCTGAAATTAATATTACACTGTATGTTAACTAACTGTAATTTAAATAAAAACTTAAAAAAAGGTAGCACTACTTCCTGAATTGATCTGTAGGTTTGATGCAGTCCCAATAATTCCACCCAGTCTCTTTTCAGAAATCGACAAACTGATAACTTAAAAGACCCAGAAGAGCCAAAACAATCTTGATAAAGAATAAAGTTATAAGAGTCATATTCCTGATTTTAATAATTACTGCAAAACAAGAGTAATCGCATCTGTATGATCATGGCATAAGAAGAGATCTATAAACCAATTGAATAGAATTGAGAACCCAGAAATAAAAGTTCACATTTACAGTCAATTGATTTTTGACAAGGTTGCTAAGACAATTTATTATTTAAAGGACAGGTTTGTTTGTTTGTTTGTTTTTCAACAAATGGTGCTGTGACAACTGGATAGCCATATGTGGAAGAAAATGAAACTGGATCCTTATCTCACACCATATAGAGAAGTTCAGTTCAACTGTATCAAAGACCTGAAGGTAAAAGCTAAAACTATAAACTCTTAGATGAAAGCATTGGTGTAAATCTTCATAATCTTGGATTTGGCAAGATATAATTTCTTAGATATGACACTAAAAGCAAGAATATAAAAAAAGATAAATTATAACATAACATAACATAATAATAAAAAAGAAAAGAAATGAGAAAAAAATGAAAAAAAGATAAATTCTATTTCATCAGTTTAACAACTTGTGATTCAAAAAACACCATAAAGTGAAGATGCAATCCAATGAATATGAGGATATATTTGCAACTCTTATATCAACGCATTTATATCCAGAATATATAAAGAACACTTACATCTCAACAGTTTTGTCTAAGAAGACAAAAAAATTGAGCAAAGGCTCTGAATTGATATTTCTCTTTAAAAAGATATACAAATTGTCAACCAACTTATGAAAAAAGAAGTTTAGTCATACAGTGGCTCTTTTTTCAACTTTTTGAGGAACCTCCATACTGTTTTCCAGAGTGGATGCATCAACTTGCACCTTCCCACCAACAGTGTAAGAGGGTTCCCCTTTCTCTGCATCCTTGCCAACATCTGTCATTTCCTGACGTTAATTTTAGCCATTGTGACAGGTGTGAGGTGGTATCTCATTGTGATTTTGATTTGTATTTTCCTGATGCCGAGTGATGTTGAGCACTTTTTCATGTTTCTGTTGGCCATCTGGATGTCTTCTTTGGAGAAATATCTGTTCATGTTTCCTGCCCATTTCTTGATTGGATTATTTGTTCTTTGGGTGTTAAGTTTGATAAGTTCTTTATAGATTTTGGATATTAACCCTTTATCTGATAAGATATTTGCAAATATCTTCTCCCATTCTGTTGGTTGTCTTTTGGTTTTGTCAACTGTTTCCTTTGCTGTGCGAAGCTTTTTATCTTGATGAAGTCCCAATAGTTCATTTTTGTCTTTTCTTCTCTTGCCTTTGGAGACATGTCTAGTAAGAAGTTACTGTAGCTGAGGTCACAGAGGTTGCTGCCTATGTTCTCCCCTAGGGTCTTGATAGATTCCTTTCTCAGATTTAAGTCTTTCATCCATTTTGAGTTCATTTTTGTGTGTGGTATAAGAAAATGGTCCAGTTTCATTCTTCTGAATGTGGCTGTACAATTTTCCCAACACATTTGTTGAAGAGACTGTCTTTTTTCCATTGGACATTCTTTCCTGCTTTGTCGAAGATTAGTTGACCATAGAGTTGAGGTCCATTTCTTGGTTCTCTATTTTGTTCCATTGATCTATGTGTCTGTTTTTGTGCCAGTACCATACTGTTTTGATGATTATAGCTATGTAATAGAGATTGAAGTCTGGAATGGTGATGCCATCAGCTTTGCTTTTCTTTTTCAAAATTCCTTTGGCTATTCGGGGTTTTTTCTGGGT
Source organism: Eumetopias jubatus (assembly GCF_037043125.1). Lineage (NCBI taxonomy): Eukaryota > Metazoa > Chordata > Mammalia > Carnivora > Otariidae > Eumetopias > Eumetopias jubatus. The sequence continues at coordinate 131,295,889 of NW_028274813.1, forward strand.
CCATACAAATTTTAGGATTATTTGTTCCAGCTCTGTGAAAAAAGGTGATGGTATTTTGATAAGGATTGCACTGAATGCATATATTGCTTTAGGCAGCATATACATTTGAACAATTTGTTCTATGACTGAGCAATTTCACTACTAGGTATTTAGACCAAAGATAAAAATGTAGTGATCTGAAGGAGCACTAGCACCCCGATGTTTATAACAGCAATATCTACAATAGCCAAACTATGGAAAGAGCCCAGATACCCATCAACAGATGAATGGATAAAGAAGATGTGGTATATATATGTATATATATATATATATATACATATATATATACATACATACAATGGAATACTACTCAGCCATCAAAAATAATGGAATCTTGCCAAGTGCAAAGATGTGGATGGAACTAGAGGGTATTATGCTAAGCAAAATAAGTCAATCAGAGAAAGACAATTATCACATGATCTCACTCATATGTGGAATTTAAGAAACAAAACAGGATCATAGGTGAAGGGGCAGAATGAAACAAGATGAAATTGGAGAGGGAGACAAACCATAAGAGACTTGTAATCATAGGAAACAAACTGAGGGTTGCTAGAGGAGAGAGGGGTGGGGGGGATGGGGTAACTGAGTGATGGGCATTAAGGAGGGCACATGATATAATGAGTACTGGGTGTTATATACAACTGATGAATCATGGAACTCTACCTCTGAAACTAATACTACACTATATGTTAATTTAAAAAAGAAAAATTTTGATAATTTTGATAGATGCAGAAAAAGTATTCAATAAAAATCAACATCCATTACTGATTTCTAAAAAGAAAAAAATGAATAAACAAATAAACAGTTGTATAAATAAAAATAAATTTGTATTTGTATAAAAAAAGAAAAAAGTTTAACATCATCAAGGAAATGCAAATCAAAACCACAATGAGATATCACTTCATAAACATAGAATGGGCATATACGAAAAAAGGCAGGTAATAACAAGTATTGGTGAGGATGTAGAAAAATCAAAACTCTCAAACACTGTTGATGGGTATGTAAAATGACATAGTTGTTTGGAAAATAGTCTGGCAGTTCTATAAAAAGTTAAATGTAGAATGACCACATGTCCCATCAATTCTATTTCTGGATACATACATAAGACAAACTAAAATGTATGTGCATACAAAATCTTATACACAAATACTCATAGCAGCTTTATGCATAATAGCCAAAGGTGGAAACAACTTTATGTCCATCAATGAACTGATTAATAAAATGTGGTATATCCAAACAATGTAATATTCAGCTATAAAAAGAAATGAAGTATTAATAAATGCTACCGTATGATTGAATCTAAAAAAACCTGTGCTACGCAAAAGAAGCCAGTCATGAAAGACCACATACTGTATGTATTTATATGAAATGTCCAGAATTGGATTTTCTAGAGATACATAGTATATTCATGGCTGTCTAGTGCTAGGGAGTGGGGAAGAATGGGGATTGACAGCTAATGATTTTAAGGTTTCTTTTGAGGGGTGATGAAAATGTTCTAGAATTAAATTATGGTACTGGTTACACAACTCAATATGCTAAAAAAATCATTGAACTGTACACTTTAAATGGGTGAGTTTTATATGTGAATTACATCTCAGTAAATCTATTACCAAAAAATTGGTACTATCAACCATCAATATGCTAATACTTTTGGAAATTTAGACAAAATGGACATATCCCTAGAAAAATGTGGCTACTAATCATGAAGCATTGGAAAAAGCTTAGTGATATGCTTTTTAAAAAATGGAATAATAGTTTAAAATTCTTTTCATAGGGAAATTCCAGGCCTTGTTGATTTCACAAGTGAGTTTCATGAAATACCCAACAGACAGTTTATCCTAATATTTTATAAAATGTCTAAGCAACAGGAAAACAAAACAAAACAAAATGATTACACACCAATTAATTCTGAGTACAGTATATGTTTGTTACCAAACCCAAAAATGTTAAAAAGGAAAAAACCTATAAAACTACTTAATGTAATGAATGCAGATATCAAAATCCTAAATAAAACATTTTAAATTGATCCAACTCTGAATAAAAAAAATATATCACAAGCAAGTTGGGTTGATCATATGTATGCAAGACTCATTCAACATTAGAAAATTAATTAATACATTTCACCATAGTAACATATTAAAAGTAAAAGATCTCTGTAATTATCTAAATTTTAAAAAAACATTTAAAAAATTAACATCTATTCATGATTAAAGAGTCTTAGTCAATTAATTATAGAAAGGAAATTTTTAACCTGGTAAAGTAATTATTTAAAAAAATAAAATAAAATACTTAAAATATATAGCTTTCTAAATAAGAATACTTGGAACTCATTATTCTAAAACAAGAAAAAGACAAATATGCTCACAAACTTTACTTCTAGTCACCATAATTTTGAAGGCCCTAGCAAATGAAATAACACAAGAAAAATGCATGATTGGCAAAATGATGGAAATAGACAAAATAGATTGGTTGTCATTGCAAATTATATACTCACTTAAATACAAGAGCCAAAAATAATTGAAAGACAAATTATTAGAAATAAAGAGTTTAATGAGGTTACTGGATATATAATAGGACAAGGTTATTCTCAAGGTCTTATATTGTTCTTATGAGTGGTGGGCTCATTGGTGGTTATTATGTTATTAAAAAAATACCTAGATAAATGTAGTCTATTCATTGGCCAATGATTCAAATGTGCCACAATCCAGGAATCACAATTAATTTTTTTTGTACACCTGAGTCCCAAAATGGGTTGGGGGATCATTTTAGAATACCAAACCACTACCTAATATGTCGTCATAGAGAAGTAAGTGTCACAGTGAATCTTGGTGATGCCCCATAAATCAACTTCGCTTATTTCTAGACCTGAGACAATGAGGTAGGACTGGTTTGTGAGATGACCAAGAGTCAAGCACATTTGTTGTATACAGGATATCAAAGTGTCTATTGATTCTATTTAGTGAAAAACAATCAAACAACTATTCAGCACAAAAAGTAGGCAAAAAGAAATTGTTTTGAACTGGGTACACAAGTATCCATTATGAACAATAATAATTATGAAAAATTTTAAAATGGAAAATACACTGTAAAATTTGAATGACTCCATTGTGGGAAAAAATAATAATTAACCTCTATTCGAGTTCATTGGTTGAAGAGATGTTTATTGCTCCAACACCAACTCAACTCCCATAAATTTCCAGGGAGCTTTTTCTTCAATTTTCTCCTAGTAGATTTTAAACCTCCTCTATGCTCACCCAGTATCTGATACAAACATTAATCTTCGCATCAATAACACTTTCTTGTATTACTACTTGCATATTTATTCATAAGACTAAACTAAACTATTTGATGATTGGAGACGTTCTTACACCTCCAGAAGCCAGTAGAGTGCATATTAAGCATCCAGTTAGGATCATTTAATCAATTAATAAATGAATGATTAGACAAACAAGTAAATAAATTCTCAGCTTGATGCCATATTTTATGAGAAATAATCCATTGTCAATAGATGATAGAACTAAGCCAGCTAAGGATTGTCAACATACTCAATATGTGGAACAAGTCCTCCTTATAGATAGAATTTTCCCTTTTGTGGTTACTGGATTCCTACTGACATTATGTTCATTTTAGGACAGAGAATTTAAGCATGCATCTGTGAACTCCTGCACCAGGCCCTATTTCCAGATTTTTGTCCTAGGTATAGGCTATAATCGTTGGAGGGAGGCACTGATGGAACAGTAAGAATATTATATAAAGAACTGGTTTTCATAACTCATAACCCATAACCCAATAAACATTTCACCTGTTTCTCACACCCATGTGGGCCAGGATTGGGATGTCAGGACTGCTTAGTTGAGGAAATCTGGATGATGGAATTTTGTAAAACATCTAACCACACTTTCACATTGTCTAAAACATTGAGCCTAGTTGGAAGACCCAATATTTGGTTATTACTTGGTCACCAAAAGAAATTATTTAGTCCAAAAAAGGAATGATGCAACCAACCAATAAAGCCCCACCTCTTCAAACCATCACTTGTTTTCCTATTGAATAAACTGAGAGAGATACTGAGTCAGGTCTTACAAAAGTAACTCGAATGTCCCTGTGTTCCCTTACTTACAGCTTCCTGTCTCTCCATCCTTCATCCTCTTTCTTACTACCTCCTCTCCACTGTATTCTTCTTCCAAGCTGTTTGCTCTTGTGCTGATAGACCAACTCTGAAGAGTGGTTTTTTTGATCACGATTATGATTTGTAAGATTGTGTTTTTCTTGTTTCTTCTCCACGTTTTATTGGTCTTTTGGCCAATGTAGATAATATGTAGAAACAATACAGATAACATTGATTACATCAGACGATGTACTTCCTTTCTATAGCCTCGAGGTTTTCATAGCTTTCCGGTTACTTTCATATAATGTTAACCTTAAGGATAGAAATGTCACCTTTAAAAATGTCTCAAGGATCCAAACTGAATTCACTTTGAAACTTTATTACTGGATATGGACAAGCATGTCAAGTCCTCAATTAATAGATGAAATATTATCTCCTTTTTCAGTCTTAAATGTCTTCCGAAGCATTTCATGGCCATGCAAAATAGTTGGTTGATATTTTGGGGAGTATCCATGGACGTAATTGAGCACACTGGCTAAGAGTATTTTTTGCACTAATTAAATATTCCAAACTTCTATCAAGATTATTGTCACCTATTTAATGGCTCATTGAGTTTACGGGCTATGCAAGTTCTCTTTCATCAGTAGAGTTAGGACATTCATTCTTGAAATGATAAATTAAGGCACAGGCTAAAAAGATAGAAGAACATCTGAAGATTATTCACATTTTGTGCACTTAAATGAGGTATATGAAGAAAAATACCTTTAACATAGTTGCTAAATCTAATCTTCAATAGAAGTCCTTGCCACATGTACATAAAATGGTTGAAACATGGAATCATAAATATATTCCAGCATTGCTGGCACAAAGGAGGAACAGAAAGTTGGCATTGGAGGTTGAACATTATAAAGAATTCATTCATTAATTCATTCCTTTAACAAATAATTTTAAAGCAATGGCTATTTGCAAAGGATTGTGATGTGCCCTAAGTATGCACTGGATAATAAAATGGGTATAAAAGATGACTTCTTGCTGCTTACTATCTAGTTAGGAATAAAGTTTACACAAATAAAAATATGTTATGACTTTTGATAAATGCTGTGAAGAAATAAGGATGCAGTACTATAAAGGAAGGGCAGAGGTACAGTCGTAGGACAAATAAATCAATAAAATCTTAAAAAAAAAAGAAAGAAAGACGTTGGTGCACTCAAGGGTCTGAAAATCATTGCTGCTGGAGCATGAAGGGTCAAAGAAAGAATGGCCAAAGATGGGGGGCAGAGACCAAGATCTTGCCAGGTTAATCAGAACTTTGTAGACCATGGCAGGTAAATTGTTCAGATTTTACTCTAAGTCCAGAAAGAAGGGGCAAATTATCACTTGGGTTGCTGTTTAAAGAATAGATTAGAAGAGGCCAATATTTGGAGCTGGGAGAGAAGCAGGTTGATTGTTGTTTGTGATCATCTAAGGATGAAATGCTGGTGGCTTGGATACAGTGGATACAATGGAAATGAAGACATGTGAAAAACTTGTGGTCTGTTTTTAACTGAGAAAGAATGGGAATTGATCATATGTGGGGTAGGAGAGAGTTTGTCAATACCAAATGTCAACATTTGGTAATTTTTTTTTTTTTTTTACCGAGGTAGAGAAACAGATTTGGTGTGTGTGTGCATGTGTATATGTTGGGGGGGTGCATTCTGGATGTCAAGGAGGCAATTGAGTCTCTAGTTCTGAAGCTCACATGAGACTACTACCTTGAAAGTTCTCAGAATCTAGGTAATCTTTGAAACCACAAGAATAGCAGAGATCATTCCAACAAAAAAATCGAGAGAAGGAAAGGAAATTTGCTAGAATGAAACTTAAAGAATGCCAGCATTTCAGGAGAAGAGGAAATGAGCCTGTAAAGAAAAGCAAGAAAGCATGGACACAGAGGCTGGAAAGAAAGAGAGTCATCATCGGGCAGGGAATAGTCTAGGGGACAACTGCCATCTGAAGGCAAGAGGGAATGGGAGCCATAGCACAAGCCAAAACTATGGTCTTTCATAGATAGAAGATTTTCTCATTTCTAATATGAAATAAAGAGTTATTGAAGGGTATGGGTGAAAGAAAGATTTTGAATTGGCGGAATGGTATGCCAGGGCATACTTTCTCAATGTACTATGAACAGGGCCTTCAGACTTGGAAAATGGGGGACAACAGGCATATAAAAGGGGAAAAGGGAATGTATGGCAGAGGAGAGACTATCAGTCTTGAGAACAGGAAAACAAATCTAGAGAAGTATAATAGGATTGATGGACAGTATAGCTTTAATATAGTTTGTATAGTGCTTTCCAATTTACAAAACACATTCATGCCCAATGTGTATTTGCTCTGTAAACACCAATGAGAACCAGTTTCAATTAATGCTCATTATAGCCTGTAGGGTACATAAGCCAAGTACTATTGTCTACAAAAAACTGGCCCAGAGACTATCTACTTCAGTGGAAGTGGTTTTGCTACCACGTGACATGACAGAGGTTCCAATCTGGATTTTCAGACTCAGAATTTATGTCTTACTCCCCACCAAGGCATACTATTTAGATTATGTTTAACCTTCAATGGTAATCATAGTAAAGCCAAGATACTTTAGTCTCCCATTAAATGCTCAGTTGTTATGATTAAAGAGCAAAAGATACAAACGAGTCATTTAAAAAATACTAGCTCTATCATTTTTTTTGTAATCCATGCAGATTCAATGTTGGGACACGGCTCTACAGAGCTGTGACCAAATTGTTGCTTGGGATAATATTTTTAGACTGACGTGAATGGTCAAGGCAGCTGAACAACCAATTTAGTTGATTTTGTTCCACAAACTTGACTGGTCATTGGGCTGAACTGACCAGAAGGTACTATCATGCAAACACAGTGAGTTATGTTTTTGTAGAATATGCAACTATGCATCAGAAGCTGTCTTAACTATTTCAGATCATTTGAGTGGTACTCTGCCACTGAAGTGACAATACATTTTGAATCAGCTTTGTATGAAGAACACAGCTTTGTGTGATTTTGGAGAGATGAAGTTAATATCTGGGTTTTCTCGTCTGCATCAGTGGGGCCTCTTCAGTTGAGAACAACAGAAATTGACCCTGATTAAAAAAAAAAAAGAAAGAAAGAAAGAAGAAAGGAAGAAAGAAAGAAAGAAAGAGAGAAAGAGAAGAAAGAGAGAAAAAAGAAAGAAAGAAAGAAAGAAAGAAAGAAAGAAAGAAAGAAAGAAAGAAAGAGAAAGAAAGAAAAGAAAACAAATTGACCCTGATTAAATCATGCAGAAAATAAATTTATGTAAGAATGTTAAATAGGTTATATCATGAAAGGTATGAGAACGGGACAAGGGTCAAAGACACAGAGCACTTATTAATTAATCAGTGCTATAGCCTGAATTGTTGGGACTGGATTGGACTGGACTAGTTCCTTAGCAGTTTGTTTTCAGTGTTTCTGAGTGCTTGTGTGTAAGGCTGATTATTTCTGTTACTACCATTACTACTACTGTCACTGCTATTAACAGTATGGCTATATGGCACATAATGAGATCCTACACTACGGTGCTTAATGTTTTACGTGCTCATACAAACCTAGAAATGAGGAGTAGGCATATCTTCATTTAACACAAGAGGAAACTACAGCTTGCAGAAATTGACTTTCTGCAAAATCACATGATTAGCAGGTGGTAGGATTGGAAACTCAGTCTATATGAAGTCCAAGCTGTGTTCTTTTTTTTCTTTAAGATTTTATTTATTTATTTGAGAGACAGAGCAGGAGCCGGTGGAGCAGGGCAGGAGGAGGGGTGGAGCAGGGCAGAGTGAGAGGGACAAGCAAACTCCCCACTGAGCCAGGAGCCCAACTCCACTTGGGGCTCGGTTCCTGGACCCTGGAATCATGACCTGAGCCTAAGTCAGATGCTTAACCGACCGAGCCACTGAGGCGCCCCATGTGTTCTTAACTTCTATTCTAAATAATTCATCGTGTCAACTTAAAATAATGATCTCTATGGTCAGTTAATATCGTTTAAGGAAGCACAGGGTATAGAATAAATTTAATCTCTTTAATTTTTCTCTTGGTCATTTTACTGTTTCCTTTAGGCTTCCTGTAAGCCCGTGTGAATAGATACTTATGATTAAAAATCCAGTGCATCTGATTTTCAACTTCCACTTAAATTTTACTACACACATACCACCAAGGAAAATAAGAAACTTGACTATAAGGAATAGAGGAAAATTTTTCTAAGATATGCTACCAAAGCATGAGTGAAACTCAGCTAAGACTGTGTAATATACTAGTTACATTTTGAAAGGAACAGAATGCTTTTCTTGCTACGTGACAATTAGAAACACCATTTTAGAAGTAAAAGACCTCTGAAAGACATCTTCATTTCCAGAAAGCTACCACCTCCAACATGGGGCACTTGAAATGGGAAGCACAGGTTCTGTAGTGACTGCGAATTCTGGAAAGAAAAAGAGTAAAAATAAGTAAATAAGTAAATGAATGAATGAATGCATGAATGCATGAATGAATGAATGAATAAATAAATAAATAAATAAATAAATAAAATAGTAAGGAGAGAAGTTGACAGGGGTAAACTTAACTATCAGACTCATGATCAAAATCAGGTAGAGAAGCTCTCGGCCAAAAGAATGCTGACATTGGTAGACTGTTGGCAGCTCTTGTAAGCCACGAGACTTCTTCACTGTACTCCTTGTAAACCAGTCTTCCACTGTTTATATTTAGCTTCTGGTACAGATAGAAAGTGAGGATGCAGAATGTTTCTCACTGTAAATTAATTTTTCTATTTCTAACAACAACAACAAAAAAACCTTGGAGTTCAGATTTCTGGTTAGGTAGAAACACAAGTATATTAATTTCCTCTAAGGTAAGATATATAGAAAGACCTTCCTGTGTTTTGCTTTGGGTTGTTGTTTTTTTTGTTGTTGTGTTCAAAATAGACTATTCAGTGGAATGAGACACAACTGATAGGAAGAATATATGCAGTTATATTCATTGCATTTGGTTAAAAATATTGTTTCCGTTTGTCACCAACTGATGGCCCAAATTAAGATGGAAGAGGCTTACCTCCAAAATAAAAGTTATTTACATTTCTATCTCTCACTCAAAATAAATACATACCTTCTGTCTGTATAATATGCAAACTAGAATCATTTAAATGAGCGGGGAAAAAAAGTAGTCCTGCCGAAAATAATGTTTTGCAAAGTTTTCAGGGAAGTGGTTGCAGCCCCTTGAGAACACTTTGAACCAGGGCTCAAATAAATGAGAGCGATGTCACCTCACACAGATTCCCAATCAGTCTGTCTTTGTTCTGCAGCGCCTGTTTTCACTAGAAGTTCCTTCCTGATACCTGCACATATTCTTCTATTCATATGTAAATTGAATTAAAGCTGTTATTCTTTCTTCCCCACAATCTGCTTTTAAAGTAATAATAAAATGTAGGTGAGGGTGCCAGGAGTGAAGGAGGCTAATGGACGTTGGTGGGTTCTGACTTTGTTCCAAGCACATGGTAGTTGTCTTTTAGGAGAAGCTGTGCCTCTCCTTCCCCCAGGGATCTACTGGAACACGAAGGGGTGATCACTGGAGCTGTTATTGGCTTTAGACATTTCCACTGATAGGACATTTGGATGCCAAAGGCAGTTTTATGGCTCTCTAGATGGCCGTGATCAGGGAGGAGGTGTGTAGGTGGTCCCCGCTCTCTGTCAGGGGAGGGAAGATAGTCCATTGGCCAGAGGACAACAGGGAATCACACACCCTGGGTTCAACTCCTGGCTTTGCCAGTCACCTGCTGGATGCCTGGAAAAAGCCACATGAGATTACTGGGGCCTCCCTTTCTTCTGTGTGCAGATTAATTGCCTGTGGCAAATGCTGTGTGCAAATTTCAAGGGCAATTGAGTCCTGTGTGCTTTTTTACTGCTCCCCTTTTGTTTATTTTCCTCTCTGTCTCTGTCTCTCTTCTCTCTCTCCCTCTCTCTGTTTTGTTTTTAAGGTCATGAGATGTCAATTTTATGTGCAGTTAAGTTGTGCACGTCCCAAGCTAACTAGGGCACCTCAACTGCACTTTAAAACCATCAATTATAAACATATCCATGATATCTGATGTCTTAAGGGAGTAACCTAATTCTGCTTTGATGGAGTCATTTTATGTGGATGCTTCTTCCTGTTTCGACAAGAATGTTATAGTTATTAGTGTAAACCAAACAGGACATTCCACTCTTATGTGCCTTCATTTCTCAATCTGTTAAGAGATGTTATGAGACAAGGAAACAAAGCACATCTACAGAGTGTCTCAATTTTTAAAGAAAGGAAAGGGTTAATAATGCAATTTCTATAAATACGGCATCCATAGAGCTCCTGCTTATAATGTGCCCCAGGTTGTGTTCCTTATTTAAAATAATAGCTTGTAAATATAATTTACTAAAGAACTTGAATTTTAAAAAAAGAATATAAAAAATTCTAAAAAGAATAAAAAAATAAAAAAGAAAGAACTTGAATAAACTATTTTCTCTCAGAGACCTTTGTATCAAGAGGGATGTCTGGGATCAGACAATTGCTGTTAAATCCCTTCCGTCAACTAACAGCTGTGATTTTGAGAAAGTTACTCTCCTATTAGCCTTAGTTCCCTCCTCCCTCAAATGAGGTTGGCGGGGGCGGGGCGGGGGGGCTTACCTGGTAGGATAGCTGTACAGATTAAATTAGATAATACGTGAAAAATTCAGCCTCCATCAGGAGCTCAGAAAGCAGTGACAGTCCAAAAGTCCCTTTCATTTCAGGAAGACCATTTAGAATCATATTGAACGCACGCCCAGTCTTCAGGGAAATTAACCAGGTTCTCAGGCAACGGGTTAGCCAAGAAAATAAATGTATATTTCAGCTTTTCAACCATATTTACTGCAGTCGTGTGGGCAGAATGGTGGTTGTGGTCGTCCCGCTTTTGCTCCCCTTCCTAGCCCTCTTGCCCTGTTCCAAACTCCAGAGGTGGAGCAACCAACACTCTTTCCCCTGATGGAGGCCAAATCCCTCCATCAGCGCTGGGTGCAGACCATATGTCCATGTCCTTATCGGTGCCCCCTTCCCGTGTCTTCAAAAGCTTCCCTTCAGGATTCTTTATGATTATTATAAATATATATATATTTAATATATTTATAATTTGCACAGTGTAAAATTTAACAAGTGATGTTAGAGATAATAAACCCTACAACTTGCTATTTCTGTTTGAAAACCATGACACAGTGTGGTGAAAGCGCCAAATAGTCTGGGGTTTGTTCCTGTTTGCAAGGGCTTTTGCTTCGCATATTTTACTGTCAGTTTCTTGACATTTTTGTCAGCTTAGAACCGGAGGGCATAGGTGCTGGCGGCAGGTCTCACCACATTTTTATTCTCCATTGCATTTTCAGAGACTAGGAAAAAAATACAGTAAAACCGGGGGGCAGGCAGGGATGGGGGCGCTGAGGAAGAACCGGGAAGAGAGGTGATGGTGTCAAAGGCAGAGCAGCGTGAGGGGCCGACTGTGAAAGTCAGAACCCGCGGTTTTTCCAGGGGCAGCTAGCGCTCCCCAACCAAGGTGAGTCCCCCACGCCTCCGCCCTTCACCCCTTCCTGACACAGAAGTGCTGAGATTTGCTGTGAAAGACAAGACACTTTCTCATTTCCTCCTTACGCAAGGCAGACAGAGGGAAATATTTGAATCTGTTGGCAAAAGAAATCTTTTTTTTTTTTCTTTTTTCTTTCTTTCTTTTCAACCCCCGACACCCTCCTCCCTACGACACTGCCCTCCCCAACAAACTGTGCATTTCAGGGCAGTGTCTGCACAAAACGGCTATTGTTTTCCTAGTAATATTAGCCCTGGCTCATATCAACCCTTAAGGTTTTCTGCCTTTTAGAACTAGAAGCCTTTATTATTATTTTTCTTTTATTGATGTCAAAAATGTACAGAACGACATTCAAGAAGTGATAATCTGGGAACACCTTTTCTCCCCACCCCAAAGCCTTTGTAAACAAAGGGGGAGAAAAAGAAATGAACAGACTATCCTGGGCATCTTTTCGAGTTTGGCCCCCAATAACAGTTAAATAACAATAGTGACATCAGCTGTATTATATATAGTTCAGAACCATCTTCCCAAGGAACCCCCACCTAAATTTTATTTTAATATCTCTACATTTTATTTTTTATTCACTTTATTCTCTTTTCTCTTATTTCTCTCTGTAGGAAGATATTTCCCAAACTGTCCATGAAGGGGGAAAAATGTGTTTTATTAAGTAAATTTGGATAATGCATATTCTCAAAGTTTCACCTAAAACAGAGCCCATTTTATTCACCAGAACATTTATTAATATGGAAGGGGGTCACAGAGCTCTGGGGTCAAGGGTCTATAATTCTAACAACAGAGTTCTAATAGTAACCTTTTTGAGCATATTGATTGTAGGCTTTATTTAGTGTATCTGATTATTTGCTTTAATTGCAGAGGAAGTTCAAGTATTCGTTAATTTCAGGGAAGGCCAAAAGTTACTTCACAAACCATTACCAGAGTATGCTGATGTTCTCTTGGATGTTAGAACAGAGCATTGATTAAGGCTTTAAAGAAATAGGGAGACAAGTGTGAAAATAAATAAAATAGCTTTTAATAGCCTGCCTAGATGACCCTGTTGACATTAACAATATAAACGAAGTAAGATGGGCAACATGGTTAGGAGAATCACAGGAGGAGTATCTTGGTGAACATCTGCACACACATCAGTAGGGTGACCTCCTATCAGCAGAATTATTGAGTCAAAGGATTGCATTTTCACAAATTTGACAGATGTCACAAACCGCCCTCCAAGCAGGTCACATTGATTTATACATCCCCAAGATCTTTATTTATGCCTATGGTTCTTTTCTGTTAATTTTTCTCTTTCATATTACTTCATTTCTCTATTGAGCTCTAAATGAACTTTAGCTGATATTTGGAAAGGATTATATCCAATCTATAGATTAATTTGGGGAAACTGACATCATTATAGCGTTGAATCTTACTCCAAAGGAGCACAAAAATCACTTTTTTGCCCTTCATAGAATTTAGTGTTCTGTAAATGGGTTATGGATGATTCTTGAGGTGCTTAGGCATTTTAGATATTGCTTTGTTATTTTAGATCAGGGATTGCCTGTTCTAAATAAAGCTTTTTGGAACCCAGCCACGCCCATCATTTACATACAGTCTACCCTGCTTAAAGTTGTGTCCTTGCAACAGAGACCATGTGACCTGTAAAGCTTAAAATAGTTACCATCTGGCCCTTTACTGAAAAGTTTGTTGACTCCTGCTTTAGATCATTTGTTTCTTCCCATTATATTTTCAGTATTTACTTCTACATAGAAAAATTTTTATTTGTAACTTCTCATTACTAAATTCCCTTGTTTGTAGTAATTTCTGATGATTCCCCTGAGGTTTTTAGGAATGCAAGATAGCATACAAAAATAATTATAATTTTATTTTCATATTCCCACTGTATTTATCTATTACTTTCATTTGTCTAGTTCTACTGACATATATATAATATTGTATGTGCTTTCTTTATATAGAGAGTTATGTTTGCTTCTCTCTCTATATATTATACTGTTTATTCCTTTTTTATTAAAATACATTTTAATCAAAAATGGTTGCTGAATGTAGTCAAGTGTTTTCCCACACCACTGAGATATGTTCTCCTTTGACCTTTGGATATGATGCATTTTATGAATAGATTTTTCATTTTGAAGGCATTGGGGAAGAACTCCATCCACTTGGCTGGAATATGTTCTTTTTTAATGACCAAGCTGAATTTTCTTCGCTAATAATTTATTAAGACTGCATCAGGGGCACCTGGGTGGCTCAATCAGTTGACCATCTGACTCTTGATTTCACTTCAGGTCATGATCTCAGGGTCATGAGATTGAGCCCTACATGGGGCTCGATGCTCAGCAAGGAGTCTGCTTGCGATTCTCTCTCTCCCTCTGCCCCTTCCCCTGCTCACACTCTGTCCCTCTCTCTTTCTAAAATAAATAAATAAATCTTTAAGAAAAAGACTGCATCAATATTCAAAAGTAAAATATATCTGTATTTTTTTAGTTCTGTGGTTTGTAATTTTAAGATGTTAATGTCATGTTGGGTCTATAAAAATAAGTTCACTATTTCCTCTTTTCCCATGCCTTGGATTAATTAAGAGCATCGGAACGTTTTTTTTTCTGGAATAGTTAAAAGAATGTACCTATGAAACCATTTGGGCAGTGAGGTTTCCTGGACGACATTGCTGTAATACATCTGACAATTTTCTACATTGCTAAGGGACAAAACGCTCTGCATTTATAGGAAGGAATTTAGTATCTTATATTTTTATTAAAAACTATCCATTTCATTTAAACTCTGAAATGCATTTGGATAGAATATACTTAGATCATGCATTTTTTCCCAGATCTGTAAAGATTTTTAAAATTTACTTTTCATGTATCCTTCATGATATTATTTATATACTTTAGGAAAATGAGAGTGAAATCAAGACAGAGAAGGAAGTGTGATGAGAGATATGGTGTCAATACCACAGGATGATTTACCAACTATATTTCCCTGGGTCAGAGCTATCTAAAAAAGCAGTTGGCAAAAAGTAAAATCAGTGGGCCCCTGGACAAAGAAAATAATGAATTCTAAGTAATAGATAGAAAGGATACAAAAATGGAAGTTCTAAATGAGAAGGTGAAGAGACATCTTTCAAAAATGAATGTAATAATTAGATACTTAAAGATAACAAACAAGGTTGTACAGAGAATCTCTTTGGACAGTTCTGAATCAAACCATAAACAATGGCATGATTATGAGCTTGTTGTACAGAAGGAGTTTAAGTAAAGAGAATATGTACAACCTGGAGATGAGGGGCATCCTTCACTCACACTCACATGGGCATTATAACAGTGAATTGCTAGAAAAGAAAATGTAACCAGAGCCCCCTTTTGGTCCTGCAATGGCCGATATTTCTATAGTTATAATGTGTCTTAGGTATTTGCAAATTTGGAATCAACCTAAAGACAACACTTGAAAGGTTTTGATATGGTCTGAAAGTGATTTATATTTGCTGAAGTGTGGAAAGAAAGAGTGGGGAGGAACACAGGAAGGAAAGTTAGGGGCTTCAAATCCCCATCTTACACAGAGGAGAGCAAAGAGATACTTTAACAAATAATAAAACATGGAACAGACTTTGAAGAATGTCATTTAAAATTATAAAATAACCAATGAAAACCAAGAATAGTAAGTTGATCTACCTGTCCAATGTTGTGGAGGTAGATAAGCAGGCTATTATCTTCTTTCTTAGTGAGAATCAATCATTGATGTCTAACATTGACAAGTCAAACATTTCTTTTCTTTTCAAGATTTATGTATCTATTTTAGAGAGAAAGAGCATGGGGGGTGGGGAATGGCCGGAGGAAAAGAGAGAGAGAGAGAGAGAGAATCATGAAGCAGACTCCCAGATGAGCATGGAGCCCCATGCAGGGCTTGATCCCAGGATCCTGAGTTTTGAGACCTGAGCAAAAACCAAGAGTCAGATTCTTAACCAGCTGAGCCACCCAGGTGCCCCTTATTTCATCTTATTTATTTATTTTAAGTAGGCTCCACATCCAGCATGGAACTCAAAGTGGGGATTGAACTCACGATCCTTAGCTCAAGACCTGAGCTAACATCAAGAGTGGGTGGCTTAGTCACCCAGGTACCCTCACAAGCCAAACATTTCTATAAACGTTTACTAAAGCTGTGGTGGTAGCTCTAGAAGGACTAAGAATAGAAATAAATAAGCATGGTTGCCTTTGGAAAGGAGGACTCTTGGGTGGGAGAAATTTACTTTGGAAGAGAGAATATAGCCTTTACATTTTAGTTGATAATTTTCTTCCTGCTGTGTTCATATATCAGTGCTGTAATAGTGTAAGAGTTTGTATAAGTATGGAATTTGTCTTCAGATAACTGATCTTTTTAGATTTTTTCCCCCAAGGTCAGCAAATACACGAATGGAGACAATTCTTTGAGATCTAAAAAATATCCAGGTTATCATGCAGTCAATCTTCATTCAGAAAATCTGCATACTACTATGCAGACTTCTAAATCTTATTATTGTTACCACTGTAAATTTAGTTTTCTCATTTATTGTTTGGCTTAATTAGCTCAACTTTATTCAAAGGATCTGAAAACATATTTTTTAAAGATTTTATTTATTTATTTGAGAGAGAGAGACAGAGAAGAGAGAGAGAATGAACAGTGGGAAGGGACAGAGGGGGAGAAAGAGAGAGAGAAAGAAGCTGACTCCCTGCTGAGCAGGGACCCCCCAATGCCGGGCTTGATCCCCGGACTCTGAGATCATGACCTGAGCTGAAGGCAGATGCTTAACCAACTGAGCCACCCAGGCACCCCCTGAAAACATATTTTATGAAACTTACCATGGTGAACATATTGTTGAATATATCTTGCCTTATCTCACTTTGTGTTATATGAAATCAGTCAGATGAGTTAGATGAATCCTCATAAAGGAGATCTAACTTCTGGAACATTCTAATTCTCTGGAGAGAATAATTCTATTCCTTACTGAAAAGAAGAAGAAGAAGAAGAAGAAGAAGAAGAAGAAGAAAGAAGAAGAAGAAAGAAGAAGAAGAAAGAAGAAGAAGAAGAAGAAGAAGAAGAAGAAGAAGAAGAAGAAGAAGAAGAAGAAGAAGAAGAAGAAGAAGAAGAAGAAGAAGAAAGGAAGAAGAAAAAAAATAGCTAGTCATTTAGTCCAGTGATTTCCAGAACCAGTTGAACATCAGATTCACTTGGGTAGCTCAGAGAAAGCACAGATATTCTGGGTTCCCTCTGAGAAATGCTGAGAAAGTCTGTGGGGGACCCCAGGAATCTCATTATCTTAAAGGATTTTGAAGCATATTCAGTTTGGGAACTGCTACCTGCACTGCATTGGTTTCCTTTTTCCTGGCCAATAGCAAACACCGAGCGAAATTAACTCTCCAACTTTAATAAATGTGAGCCTCCACAACCTCTGTATCTTTTCCCCTTGACCTTGGTTTTGTTTTGGTTTTTCTTTCTTTTTTTTTTTTTTTTTAATTTCACTTGGCTATATCCTGGTCTTGATTTGATAAAAGTGAATGGACTTTCTAAACAGGTGGCTTAGATGGAGTTTGTTTTTATGTTACTTTTGTAATCCAAGAAAATCTGTTCTGCTAAAATCTATAGCTGCCTGGGAAGTAGGGCTTTAGCTGCCCACTTCACATGTTTCCCCCAGGGCTGTCAAAAGGACTGTGGTGTGGATATGGCAAGTTGGTTAATTGCCCAAGTACGGTGGTATGTGAGTGTGAGCTCATCCAGCAAGAACTATGTATTTGCACTGTGTACAACTTGCAAAGAACAAAAGTCTTGAATAATGTGGAAGAGAGGCAAAGTTGTCCTAAGAAACTCTCAGTGAGAATTCCGTTGTGGGTAGGGGAAAGATAGCACTTAGAGTCCTGTGGTTAGTATGGTGCTTAAATGTTTTGAATGGAGAGGAAAAGTCATGCTTTGGATTCTTCTGTGACACAGATAGCTCTCTGTGGTGTCTGCTTTTGCTATTTCAAGCAATTTTTAAAATCTGGATGTTGAGAGGTTGTCAGGAGGCTCTCACTCCAGTGGGCTCTCAGAAGCAAGCTAGCAAAAACTTCTGGAAGTGACTGGCAAGTGTGATGGCCGCCACTGCTTGCCTTGGTTTCAGAATTCTTTCTCCCTTGATCTTCAAAACCAAACTCTTTCTAATTAGCATGTTTATAAGATACAAGGGAGAACAGAGTTGGTTATCAAGAATTCACCTTGATGTTGGATTGTCTAACCCACAAGGGTCACTCTTTCTTTCTATCTTAAAAGGCACTGGAGGAGGAAAGCAGTGAGGGGGTGGGAAGGACACTTTCAAGTCCTAAAAGCTGTGTGGTAAGCAGACTCAGACAAGTGAACTACTCTGGAATCATTGATTTTCGACTGGACATCACAAGGGGGCTACTGAGTTTGAACAATGACCCAAGCCTTCTGCAGCCCATTAGCCACAAGCCCCCAGGCAGGTGTCTTCAGAACTATGAAGAAAAAATTAAGCATGAAAAGTTTGTTGTATGTCTTGCTTGTGTTATCGTCCTGGCTGAGACAAAGTGAGTTTTGTGGAGTCCTGTTCTCTCTTCTCTAGTGAGCTTGGAACTGGGTATTAAAGAAGACAAACAAAGAGATATTTGTCTTAAAGCTTAGAGCACTGAACAAAACAGAGTGTGGGAGGCCAGTTAACCCTTCTCATGCGCTTCCAGAAAGCTGTTGCTTTGCTCTTTACATCTACACACATGCTCATAGAAAAACAGAAAACACATAATATCATGCTCATGTGTACAAGGAAATACTGACTTGATGTATATGTGACACTTCAGTGTAGTTAGAAAAAAATGGTGAAGTTCATAGATTGGCCACTTCAAGAAAAGATGTTTGCTTTCTGCCTAGATCAAGGTAATGAGATCCAGATTGGGGGGAAAATGTTGCACTACTTAAAACAAAATAGCATTTATTTCTCACTGTCCCTAGTGTGTGAGAGGGGAGATGCCCTTTCTCTAAGTTATATAATTAGCAAAAGTACTAGTGGTGGGAGAACTCTGGACAGGTTTGTGCATTTAGAGCTATTTCTAAAATTTCTAAATATTTGAAATAAAAACAGAATCATGGTAGACTGCAAAGTAAGTTCTTACTCTACCAAATGATCTTCCCCTTGCCCCCATTCCTTTCCATATGTGCCCGGGGCGAAAAAAGAAAAGTAATTCAAAGACTTCTCTAATGTTTGAAATACTAGAGGCTAAGAAATTCTAAGAGAATTTAGATAAATCAAATATTCTCTTCCTTTCATCTCCTATAGTATGGAGTCTCCAGCAGTGGTACAAGGGGGACCCATGTGCGAAATACACTATGGACCCTCCTAATCCTCATTCAGTTGTACGGATCAGTGATTTCAGAAACCAACAATTCTTGCAAAAGAACGAGCCAGGAGCTGTGTGTTCTTTCTTTCACGTCTATGGGCAAAAATAGCTTTCTATAACAACAAAAAACAAAACAACAAACAAACAAACAAACAAAACAATGCAATCCTATTGCCTTGAATTGCCTTAGGTAGAAATCATCTCTTTTCTCCCCCTCCCCCCAAGGAGAAATTTTTGGCCACTTGTTGAGTGCAATAAATGCAGTTTTCCTGTCACTGAAATTTGTCCCCACTCCTCACTTGAGAGGACTAAAGCTTGTGCATTTCCAGGAATGTCCTCCTCTCTACCCCCTCAAAATGTTGCCCTACCTCTCACCCCATTTAGCCATGGGAACATTACAGATGATTAAATGAATTAAATGAATGATTATATGTGATGGTAAGATATTACATTTACAGCCTTTTGAACTTTCTCCTACAGCACCCTTAAGTCATATGAGAACATCCAAGTAGGGACTCTGAGGAGCAATAACCAAAACCCTCTCTCCTCTTTGTTCCACCACTTTCCTAACAATGAGAAGTTCAGGGTTATGATGAATGAGCTTCCACCACATGCCAGCTGCAGGTTTCAGGAGCCGTTACCAAAGCAGGTTGCTTGTTCCTCATCAGGAAGATGAACTGAGAGCTAACTGACCGTCCTGTCATGGTATGTAAAAGTTCTGAATTGTTTTGCTTATGGCCATTAACAAGGTCTTGGCTTGATAAGGAAAGTAACCATTTATTGACCATTTTCCCTATGCCAGGCCCCATATTTGTAGCTCCCCTACGTTTTCTGTGGAATCTTTTCAACAATAGGCAAAGTAGGGCAGTTATCCACATTTGCAGGTAAGAACTACTGGTTTCTCTCTGTAGGTAAGAAATGGTGGATAAATGTGGGTGGATGACCACCTACTTTGTACATTGTTGAAAAGATTATATAAAAAATGTGAGAGAGCTATGAATACAGGATGTTTGGATGTGCAATTCTAGTTATAATATGCATTAAGACTGTATAGATTTTCTTCCTGCTACAAACCACCACAAAGTTAGTGACTTAGAATGATCCCCATTTATTACCTCAGTTCTGTTGGTCAGAAATCTGGCCAGGGCTCACCTGGGTCCTCTGCTCAGGACCAAACAAGGTTGAAATCAATGTATCAGCTAGGGCTGAATTCTCATCTGGAGCTCAAGGTCTTCTTTTTTTCCTTAAGGTTTATTTATTGATTTTAGACAGAGAGAAAGAAAGAGAGAGCTATCAAGTGAATGAACATTGGGAGGGTGGGGCAGAGGAAGAGGGAGAGAGAATCTCAAGGAGACGCCCTGCTGAGTGTAGAGTCGGACACGGGGCTCAATCTCATGACTCTGAGATCATGACCTGAACTGAAATCAACGGTCAGACATTTAACCAACTGAGCCACCCAGGTGCCCCTGGAACTCTTCTAAGCTTATTCAGGTGATTGACAGAATTCAGTTCATTGTGGCAGTAGGGCTTATGATGACTTGTTTCTTTACAGCCAGCAGGAGAGTGTCTGCTGCAGCTCCTTGTCTCCATGAGAGCTCATCTAATTAGGTCAGCCTCGCTCAGTATACGCTCCATTTGAATGGACTCAAAGTCAACTGATTAGGGACCATAATTACATCTGTAAAATCTCTTTTGCTTTATATCATAGCATACTCATGGGAATGATACTCATTATATCCAGGGGTCCTGCTCAGAATTAAGTGGATGGAGAATTTAAAGAACACATACACCAGGGCCAGAATCTTGGCGTCCATCTTAGAATCCTGCCTACTACAAAGGGTGTTATCGCTTTTTATCTCCATATGTCATAATGTGGACATCAACTGGCAGAACCGTAGATTGTTTTATTTTAAAAATATTTAATAAGATGTGGTTAAACTGTCCAAAAGCAAATTCAAAATATTCAGCTTTGTGAAAAATGTGTTATTTATATCTTATTTTGTAGGTATCTGATCTTTTAATTTTATGGATATTTTAAATTTTGAAAAATAACTTTTTAAAAATATACATAAAGAATAATTTTAATTGGCTGAGGTTTGTTTTTTTTTTTTTTTAATACTTTCTTGATTCACATTTGTGGGGCAAGACGGGCTGCTGTGGGCCCGCAATATCCATGCATGTCCTTGCTGGGTGTGCCAAACCACAAAGCTTAAGTGTCCTCACCCTGAGGTGGTTCTGTAGCTAGTCATGTAACTAATTAAATAGGTTAAGTTGACCACGACATGACTCCCCTGAATCTGCTCACTTCCCAGGGGCATTAAGTGAGGCTACTGAGTACCTTTTGATATATTGTTTGCCATTTGAATATCCTTTTAATCAATAAAAGACAGACTTGCCCAATTCAATAAATGGGCAAAATACTTGAATAGCCACTTGACAAATGAGCCATAGTCCCTCGCCTGGGGCTATGCTAGGGTTAATTAAGAAAACTAACTTCACAACACTAAATCCCACTAAATTGGGCTCCATCAAAACGCAGGTTTGGAATTCCAGGGGACAAGAGTGTGGACACCCAACATGGTTTCAGTCTTCTGAGGAAATAATGAATCCATTGAGAAGTAGGAGAGAAGATGGAGATACTAGTGTAACATGAAGATGGACCACTTTGTCCCATCAAAGATTTCTCTTAAAAGAAAAAGTTGTGACATTTGTTAGCAAAACATGTAGATAAATTCAAAAAAAAAAAAAATAAGACCATTTTTTAAAAGATTTTATTTATTTATTTGAGAGAGAGAGAGCAAGCATGAGTTGGGAAGGGGCAGAGGGAAATAATCTCAAGCAGACTCCCCACTGAGCAAGGAGACTGAGGTGGGGCTCAATTCCAGGGCTCCAGGATTATGACCTGAGTTGAAGGTGGATGCTTAACTGACAGAGCCACCCAGGTGCCCCAAGACCATTTTATACTATATTTATATCATATTCTGCCAACTTGGCCTTATTTTGAACTAATTATACCTGTGAAATTATTACCACAAAGCAAAGAAGGAAAAGAATGTGACAAAACAAGCTAAGTAGTAGATCTAAAAGATCAAACTAAGCAACAAAAATAAAAAAATAATTGGTTTCAAAAATCAGTTTTTCCTATCTTCCAGTGGAATTTCAGACACTTTTCCAATGTCACTTAAATATTTTTGCTTTTCTGGCAGCAATTTTCCCTGGGTAATAAAATGCTGATGACTTTGGTGTCCAATGAATAGATATGTTTGCAGCAATTTACACAAGCCATAGTTTGAGGAAGATATAAGAAAGTCAATTGCAAATGAAAATTACACTCCTCAAACTTCTTCCACACCACATACAATCACCATGGGGTTAAAAAAAAAAAAAAAAAAAAAAAACTCTCCTTTCCCACAAAGACAGCCACTTTCCCAATGTCCCTTTCTCAATCAAGTTAAGAAACAAAGCCCTCTTGGGTAAATCATTGCATTGCTAATGAAATCCAGACAGGCAACTTGAAACTTGAAACAGAAAAAACAAAATTATCCAATGGAAATCATTTATTAGCAGTCCCTGGTCCATTGAAACTAACAAAATGTGGAAGAAACATGACCTGAATGTGTCATGGATGATAATGATCTTATGCCTATGCTGTGTTGGATCCAAAACACTTTTCTGAGTTTCCTAAGGGGTGGGAAATAGGCAGTTGACCATTAGTATAAATTAATAACTTCTGGGATAACTAACAGTATAAGCTAACAACTAGATTCATTGTTACCCAAGAGTTACAAGAAACTCAACAGAACTCTAGTGGCAACCTTTCCTCAAGAGGTACTGAAGAAAGAAAAGGACCCGCTAGCAATCCGTGTTGACCCTAGACCTGACACTTGCATTTAGAACCGATCATAAAAATAATGAAAAATTCCTATTGCCTCTAGTATAGATACATAACCTTGTTTTTATCTATTCAGCTCTTTCCAGAATAGCACTTGCAAGTATTAAACCATCCCAGAGTGAATCAAGTAAGCAGTAGCAACCCTGTGTATTTTACTGTTCTGTACAAATGTTGGCCTGTGGCAGCTCCTGTCTTGCCATCCCCCCAACCCCCCCCACACACACACTCACTTACAGAATTGAGCTCAGAAAGAGGAGTAAGCTTGGAAAAGTTAAGAGGAGCAATGAGAAAGAGGAGAAAAAAGGATTCTGTAGATTTAGAAGCCAACCTCCAGAGAAAAGGCTGTCTGCCCACTCAACATCTGTCCAATCAGCTTTTGAGAACATGCACCAATTGCCTTCTGGAAAATACTTCACCCACTTTACATGGGTGAAGTATTTTCCAGAAGGCAATTGGTGCATGAGTCTGATAAGACTATGTTAATCAGGTGCTCCACTCACCCTTAGCAGAGGGGAAGGTACATGTAATTTTGGCCAGCTGAGCACCTTTATCCTCAGAATTTGAGCTCTGAGTAGAGGGGCAGAAAGATTCAAAGTGTTTGAGGTCATTTATTCCAGCAGTAGTGTGTGGACAAGTCTGTTGCATTCTGTCTCCATCACTTACATAAATGCGCCCAAACATTTCACTTCAGGTTTCCATTCCAAGAAGCATTTATTTTAAGTAGACCTTTTAATCGAGGTATAATAAATATACAGAAAAATTCACAAATAGTAAACACAATCTGATGAAACTTTACAAGTAAAACTGTGTCTCCACCATTCAAAAGATATCAAACTTCGTTACAAGAAGTGTGATCCACATACCAGCGGCCTTGGCATTATCTAGGAGCTTGTTAGAAATGCAGATTCTCGGGTCAGTCCCAGACAAATTGAGTCAGAATCTGCATTTCACCAAGATTTCCAAAGAGATCCATATACACACTGAAGTTTGAGAAGCATAGGTATAGAACATGACCAGTTGTCTAGAAATTTCCCTTATTAATTTACTCAGTCATAGACCCTCAAAAGTAACCACTTTTCTGACTAACTCTGATTGGTTTTATCTGTTCTTAAACTTTCTATAAATTGATTCATGGTATGTATTTTGGGGGATCTCACTTCTTTTCACCAACATTATGTTTGGAAATCCTTCTACACCATTGTATGCAGCAATTTGTTCTTATTTTTAATTGCTGAATGAACCTACTGCATCTTATGTATTCCATTGGTGATAATCATTTGGATTTTTTTCATGTGGGGGCTATTATGAATAATTCTGGTATGATCATGGCCTTTGGAGAACATATTTATGTATTTGTTGGGTGAATTTTGAAGATTAGGAATGGCAAGGTCATGGAAGATGTGTATGTTCAGTCATAGTAAATACTGACAAAATGTTTCCCGAAGTGGTTGTCCCAATTAAAACTCCCACTATCAGAGTATGAGAGTTCTGCTTGTCCTACCGTCCACTAACCAAGCTCTCCATCCATTGGCACTATCAGATGTTTGCTGGTTGTCTGGTGATTGGATGGTTGGTTTAACAATTCTGGCGGCTGTGTAGTGTTCTCACATTCTCACTTGAATTTGCATTTCCCTGTTGATTAGAGCTGTTGAGCACATATTCATATTCTTCGGTCATTTGGATATCCTCCTTTGTGAAGTGACTGTTAGGGTCTTCTGCCAGTTATTGAACTAGGTTCATCCATCATTTTCTTTTTGAATTGTAGAAGTTCTAAAGAATTCTATAGTCTCTAAATGAGTTTTATCAGATATGTTTTTCTGTATCTTCCTCCACTTTGTGACTTGGCTTGATAAACTTTTTTTTTAATTTTAATTTTAATAAAATCCATTTATCAATCCTTTTCTATTTGGTTAGTTCACAAAATAATTCTGTTTACAAAATCGTGGTCGATGCAATTCTAATCTGATTTCCTTTTTGGTAGTGGAAGATAGGGAAAAAACAAAACAAAACTGGAAGATGATAATCCACCCAATTAGGGAAGATGACATGTTGCTCCGAAAAGTATGCCTTTTGCTTACACTGACATTATTTGTAGGAACAAGATAAGACATTACTTTTGTTGTAATCTCTAATGATACAATGGATAATTTTTACTCAGATACCTCCAATCCAAGAAGTAATACACAGTCACCCTGCCTAAATTATGGAACTGTAAGTCAAATCTGTTGTGTTTATGTTACAGATTGCTTACCAAACCATGGTTTCATCAGCGGAGGGCAACGCTGGACCCTTGGAAGTTAATGCTCATGAATTTCTTACCAAGAATTTCCCTTCCCCACCATTATACTTTAAAACTAAAATTGAACAAATGGGTAATACAAAATAATCAATGACCAGTTTTACCTGTCAAGTATACACTAGTGTAATTACATAGATAATCTAAACAAATACATCATTTTATCTGCATTTCTTGGATAACAACTCTTCTTGTCAAATCTTTATTATGTACCTGCTGTGTATTAGATAGGAAGAAAGCCACCAAGGTGAATAATTTTCCGAATGGGATCATAAGACTTTAGGAGGGTGTCTATGACATGGAAGAGAAAAAGTTGCACCATCTCTCTTCTAAAAAAGGATGTAATATTAAAAAACAAAAATGCGGCCATGTCATCCTCAATTGCTATAAGGAGAAGAATTAAAATGGCATGCTTTCTTTTCCCCAGTGCATATTGATTTATTGCGGCCAGCTGTGTAGAAAGCAGGAACTGTGTATTAAGAACCATTTCAGAGTGCCTGAGTGGCTCAGTTGGTTAAGTGACTGCCTTTGGCTCAGGCCATGATCCCAGAGTACTGGGTTAGAGTCCCACATAGGGCTTCCTGCTCAGTGGGGAGTCTGCTTCTCCCTCTGACCCGCCCCCCTCTCGTGCTCTCTCTCTCTCATTCTTTCTCTCTCATAAATAAATAAACAAATAAACAAACAAACAAACAAATAAATAAATAAATAAAATTCTTAAAAAAAAGAACCATTTCATGCAGGATACTTTATAGAATATTAGTTTATTTAATTTGAAATCAAAACTGACAGTAGTGTTAGTACTGTTTTACAAGTGAAGCAACTGGGATTCAGAGAAAGTTAAATGAGCAGTATGATCCAAATCCCACAGCTTGTAGAGATTCCATGGACCCGAAGGGCATGACCTTCTGGTTTCATCACATTTTTCACTTCTGGTTGGGATATCTCCTCAACTCAATTGAGTCCCTTTCCCAAGGAGGCTGGCCACTCCACATCCATGACCGTCCCCTCTCCTAGCAGAGCATTCACATTGGGCCATTCATCACAGCTGCCAGCACCCATGGAGGAACCGCAAGTGTCTGCAGAATTCCGAGTACATCCGATGTGACTGAGGAGCTACAAAGAAAGCCCTTACACAGTAGACCTTCCCTGTGCGGTTTGTTGTGTATCTGGACATATTTTTTGGGTTTTCTCGCTCCACCTTCAAAGTTCTAGCCTTCTTTCCAGGCTTCATCATTTGGTTTGCTTATGGAAAAATTTTCCGTCTCATTAGCTGTATTCAACTGGAATGTCTAGAACAAAACATCTTTTGTTCAACAAGGAATTAAATAAAGACCATAAGAGCTTTTAAACTTTCGATGGTCCTGGAACATTGGTTTTAATAATTATGTCCTGTGTGAATAATGAACACACCTGGACTACACCAGACCATACTTCATAAAGAGTCCTATTGTAGTTTGCACTGTCTTTGTATAAAAATGAATCATAATCTGGAGTGTGAAATAGTGGGAGGAGGGGATTATAGTGGAAACAACATGGGCTTTGCCATCAGATCACCACCCGACTCCATGCCTGTCTTCACTCGTTGTGAGACCTCAGGCATGTTGCCCAAGGCATCTGACTCTGTTTCTGAACCTTGCCATGGTGATAGGATGCCGTGAGGACATGTGGCGAGCCATCCAGAGGATAAGGTTAGAAAAATACTATGCTGGAGGGTATTTTTGTTGTTGTTGTTTGGGTTTTTTAAAAATCTTTTTAAAACCAAAATTCCTTCAGATAAGCACCCATTGTGTCAAGACACCATACAAACATGTCAAATCCTGCCCAGGAGTCTGGCCATCTCCAGATATGAATGAAAGAAAATTGGCAGCACAAAGAATCAGTCACTGGATGAGAAATGGTCAGAGAAGCCTGAGATGGATGTGGTTTAGAAGACCAGGCATAGAGGTAAGTGAGAGGTTGTGAAGTCAAGCCAGTCCCGGGAGCAGATGGAAGACCACAAGTTACCAAATCCAAAATTCAGGAACTGGGGCTGAAGTCAGAAGCCTGACAGAAGTCAGAAGCTCAACTTATGAAGGAATTTAAATAGAACCTCTGTAGGTTTGGTAATCAGTAAGAAGCAGCCTCCTCTCTCAGACTGTACTTAGAAGACCAAGCAGCAGACCCAGGGTTACCCCAAGAGTAAAAATACTCTTTTTAAGTATTTTAAGAAATCTGTCTGCCAGTTAGTAGCCTTCCCCTAGTCAACATTCCTAGTTTCTTTACCTGGGTTTCATTTTATGATTTTCAAGTAGCCATTATAGGGTCACTTTCTTCTGAACATAACACAGTTTATCAGTTGCTATCTTTAAACGAAGGGACATGACCACAGTAATATTCTTCTGTATTCCTGGAGGCTATACTTCCGGAAACTCAAAATTGTTTTGGCAAGAGGGGACAACTTAGATGACAAGGTCTGCCCTGCCCACCCCCCATCTGCTGCTAAGCTCTATCTCTAACCTGAATCTGTGTGCTGGATCTCAGTGTCAGACTTCATTTATGTCTGGAAAACAGTCTAAACCATTTTACAACATCTTCCTCTAAAGAAGGGAAGGAAGACTCCCTCCTGCTAATACTTCTTGTATCTAATCCTTATATGCAGGTTGCCAGATCTCTGACTAGCTAGGCTCATTAATTTACTTAATTATTAGATTTTAGAAATAATTGAACCCTCAATTTAAAAAGCCTCGGGGCATAGCTCAATAAAAACTTGCATTAAAATATCAATGAGCATCTGCAATAATAACAAAAATAAAATCTATCTGCATAAAACTGCATAGTATGCTCATGACTTTGGACAGACCAATTTATAAGATTAGTTTGGCCTCCTGCTGTAAAATGACTTTGTCAGAGCTCCCTCAGGCCTGGCAGACATGGTTTCCATTGATACGTGCTGCCTCCGATACCTTCAGAAAGATAACGGGCTAAGTGTTGGGTCTGTCGGTCGGGAGACACTGATTTATACATTGTGTACTTAGGGGCTATGGCAGACAGTATCACAAGTATCACAAGCCTTAGGTGGGTCCCCTAACTTATCTGGGCCATAATTTCCAGATTTTAAGATAAAGTTATTAGACTAGATGACTTCCATGTTTCTTTCCAGCTCAAACATTCTCTGAGTCTGTAAGAAGAGGAGTGGATGACTTAACAGCATTACCAACCACACAGAATTCTGTTGATATTTTATACCTTGGATATTATTCACTGTGGCCGGCTATCTGATGTGTTTTCCAAACTTCAGAATCATGTTGCCATTAGCAGTTCATATTAATTAAGAATCCATGGGCCCAAAGTGATTTATGGAAGTTTTTAAAAACAGAGAGAAGATGTGATCCCTGCCCTTGATGTGCTTACAGCACAACTTTTGTTTTGCAGTGCACTCAATTATAATAACAGACTCCTTCTCCATATGCAGAAATATCTCCCAGAAATAATTAGCTGCAGACACAAAACAATTAGGTGGTTGCAACCTCATAAAATGTGGTTGTTAGTTAATTGGCTCATATTCACATTGTGATATTTGCATCTACCACCTAAACACCTGCAAAATTTTAGCTCACAAAAATAGAAACGAGGTTTCAAAAGCATGGCCTGGCAAGTGTAGTCTAAATAGTCACTGTGACCCGCATTTTCTGTGGGCATCCTTAATAGCACTCAAAAATATTCAAGCATATGGAAATATAAAATGCTAATCTCTGGACTGCAGACTCTTTACAAGAATAATAAATACCAGGGGCTTTGGAGCAACACCCAGGCCTCACCTCTGTTTTTTGTCCAAACCTGGTTTCCTCTGTGGGTTCATCTCCTTAGGCTTCTTATACCTGAGGGCATCGGGTCGTATTTTCTTTTGAGTTTTGTGACAAATGAAAATGCCTCTCTGGTGGGAGGGCCTGTGCATGATAAGCAGACTGCATATCAGTAAAGCATATTTGCTTCCAGTGGAGTTTTCCCCTTTCCCTCATGGTTTGAACTGAATACTTCACTCTCCCAACCTCTCCCTAGTGACCAACTGTATATTAACCACACCTAGCTTTAGAACCCTGAACACAGGGTTGCTTTTTGTTGTTGTTGTTGTTGCTTTATTTATCTGTGGCCTCAAATTTGGAGCCAGAATCCCACCACTCAGCTCTAACTGATTAAGGTAACCAGACCAGACTGCCTGATATAATGGCAATGACCCTTTCCTTGACTGACTAGCTAGACTCCTCTGAGTGCTTTCTCCACTAGGTTCAAATCTTGGTTTATAAAGAATGGGACAAAACACCAAATATAGCTTCTACCAGGATGACCTTAGTTGCCTTAAAGTGCTTGCCTGAGAAAACTCAAGACTACCCGGGGAAAGTACTGTGTGTTCCAGCCAGCACCCCAGGATACGGCCCCTGTCTCACAGCATCTCTGGGGGGGGGGGCGGTGCATAATTTTGATAAGCGCCAGTTAGCAAACCCAAGTGGGTTTCCCAGGGACCAACCCCACTTCCTGCTTTTTGGAATCTTTCATTTCCCTGATCTGAGGCCCCATGCACCCCCTTCTATTCCCTATTCTCCCTTTAAAACACTCGTTATCTCTGTACAAATTGCAGTTGAGTTCAGTTCATACTGGACTTCCTTGCCTATCACAATCGTATATTACCGATTAAAACCTGTCCTTACCCCTTCTGCTAGTGTCAGGCTCTGTTTATCATTGACAATACCTACTTAAATGCCCCAGGGCACACAATGTCCAGAAAGTTGAAGCAGTTACCAAAGAGATGTCTTGGCCAACAGGCTCTTGGACTGGCATCATCACAACCATGTCTGGCTTTGGAGTTACTGACCGCACCTCCCGAATCCACAGTGACCCAGTATGAGAGTGCCCACATCAGGAAGACAAAATCCTTGATGTTCCCAGAGAGAGTTTTCAGCCTGGAGTCAGTGTCCACCCAAGGAGGGGAGCTTGGCCTCTTTGAAAAACCCAGGGATTTCCCAACTCCCCTGTCGGCTTCCTCTGCGGAGCCGCCTGGTACTGGTTCCAAACCCCTTTGGCTTGTTTAAACTGCTGAGGTGGGTGTTTTCAACACCTATTTGTTCTGCAAATCATTGGCTCCTTGCCATCAACTTTTGCTGGCCCTGATAACATCAGATCACAGCTGTGCCGTGTTGAGAATTCAAGCTACTTATCAGAAACCTGGCAGCTTTTGTGAGGCCCTGGTACATGAAGAAGTTCATTTCAGAGGAGGACGTAGAAGGGGAGACAAAATGCTGGGGGGCGTTCAGAAGAAAGGGAGTAGGAAAAACTGGGAAAAACCTTGTAGTAGATGTCCCTATTCAGCAAGCCTAGGCAGCTTTTTTTTTTTTTTTTTTTTTTTTGGATTCACAAAGCAAGGCGTTGAGGGAAGGAGGAGAAAAAGAAAAGAAGAGAGAAAAGGAACAAGACATTTTGAATATCAGAGAATTCCAGTAGGGGCCAAGCCAGAGGCAGAGGGAATAGATGAAAGCCCAGTGCAGAGCTGGTGTCAAAACCAGAAGCAGGTACTTGGATGGCTGTCCTGTTACTCCAACACAGGTTCTGTTTACCCTTTCCTGACCAGAGGACACTCTCCATTGACACAGAACACAACTCGCTTTGAGATACCGGCAGACGTATGCCATACTCATTTCTTCATTGCAGGACCAAAATTGTTCTAAATATATTACAGAAAAGATCGAAATTAGATAGACTCGAAAGACTACAACGAGAACATCTTTTGGGGCAGACAAAAAAGAGGACTGAGGGATGCATGAAGTGTTAGAGAAGAAAAAAGCTGAAATGCCTTCTCTCAGTAGCTATTTATAGAAAAGACAATGGCAGGAACATATTTGCCAAAGGGAGAGGTGAGTGTTGTATGGATCAAGATTAACACAGCTAAACTTTTAAAAGAGGTGAGCTCTGGTACTTATTCCCTTTATTTCTAGTATGATAACTTGGTAACTTATTGTTCATGGAAAGAGAATAACTAGGAAATAAAGTGACACCCGAAGGTCCATAAAATGAAAGTTGAATTCTAGTTTCGGGTAGGTTACTGACCATATGAACTTTCTTCTTCTGTCTCCCAAACACCCAATAAATGATAGTCAAAGATGATAAGGAATAAAAATAGATATAAATCTACAAAACCATGAGCCATCAGAGAACTGGAGATTTTGCACATTTCTGGAAACAGAAAGTGCATGGGAGATGTTGTATTATAAAGCCAGCAGGGAAGACACAGCCCAGAATGGGTGTAGAGGGGGATAATGCTGGGGAGCTGCCAGGCTGGCTGGCAGGCTCCAGAGAGCTTCTGGTGTTAGACTGGGAGGAAGAAATGAGCCTGAATTGGAGGGAGTGTGTCATGATCAGGGGTGAGCTTCCCCCATCACCCCAGCAGGCGTAACTACCAGCAATCTGACATTTACTCCAGGCAAATAATAATAATAATAATAATAAAATCACACCATCATACTCTAAAGGGATTAAATTGTCTAGAGGACACTTAGTAGCTGGTGAAGGTTTAGTTCTGTAGAAGAAAGCTATTCTTCTTGCAGCCTTTATGGTTCTTTGTCTATGACCTTAAATCAGAAATCCAAGTCAAACCTGCATGCTCAGAGATTTAAATCAAACTTCTTCCTTCCTCATTCTTGAATAGAGATAAATTGGCATCTCCAGAAATTTAAGGAATATTGCAGCATGGAGAAAAAAGATTTTAAGAAAGGAAGAAAGCCAAACGGAACTAGAAATGGGCTCCAATGGAGGGGTGGGGAGAATAAGACAGAAACTGTCTAATAATTATCCTCAGAGAAATGTGGGAAGATATCATAATCATTAAACAAGAACAGGCTACCATGAAGAATGAACTATTGTTGAACCAGAAGGGTTTCTAGGAATTTAAGGAACGATTGCAGAAGGCAAAAAAAAGAAAGAAGAGCTGAGAAATAAAGATAAATACATCTCTCAGAATGTGGAGCAAAGGCAAAGAGGCAAAATGTTGGAGAAAAGATAAGAAACAGGAGAGTTAACAACCAAAGTGTGATGTCTGATCAACAGTTGCATCAGAGAGAACAGAGCAAATGAGGTGGGGGGAAATCATCAAATCAATAGAAGCAGAGACTTTACAGACATCAGAGAGACATGCAGTTTCAAAATGAAAGGGCTTGTTAAGTGCCAAGCGCAAGGAATGAAAATGAAGCAAAACCTACATCCATGAATATGAAATTATAGAACGCCAAAGATAAAACTGTATGATCTTAGAAGTTTCCACCCTGAGGAAGATAAGCCATCTAAAAAGATAGAAGGGGAAGGAGGAGCAGGGGGAAGACGAAGAGAAGAAGAGGAAGAAAGAGAACCATTATATCATCATCATCATCATCATTATTATTATATGATATATCATGTTAGTAATAATAGAGGCAAAGAAATTTCATGCAGATTTGGTCACCATTCCTAGACCTTACACCTGCAAGTGATGAAAGTTGCTACAAACATACCTTTTGAAGATCATTTTAGGGGAACCTAGGTGGCTCACTTGTTTAAGCTCCAACTTTTTGATTTCATCTCAGTTAATGATCTCAGGGTCGTGAGATTGAGCCCCACATTCAGCTCTGCCCTGAGCATGGAGCCCGCTTAAGATCCTCTCCCTCTCCCTCTGTCCCATCCAACTGCTCCTGCCTGCACTGTGCTCTCTCTCTCTCTCTCAAAAAAGTCTTTAAAAATAAATAAATAAAGATTATTTTAAAAAGCAATAAAGCAATTGGTTGTATTGTGCAGATCAAGAATTTCTCTTCTACATTAAACAAAAAAATGGACTTGAGAGTTTGCAGTTGGGGATAAAATTACAGCAACAGCATGTATGGATTCAAAAAATATATCTGAAACAAGATGGAAACAGCAATGGTTCTGGAACACAATTTTGAAAAAAAAATTGCTCCATAGAAACATAAAAGTAGGAAAAAATTTTCTAAATTAATAAGATGTCTATGTAACATTCATAGATTCTTCTATCACTAATTTACTAAATTAAATATAGTAAGTAAACAGTTAACTATTTTATAACACATAAATGTATGTATTCAAGTTAGGTGATACCTCCTGAAAAAGCTTTTCACTTGGAAAAATAGTCTGAAATGATTTCAGAATATAATAGAATTATGTTATTAATATTAATAAATTAGAAATAATATTAGGTCTGACAGATATTGAAAGGTAAAATGAGGAAGTAGGTAGAAAAAGATATACAGGTTCAATTATATGAAAAGAACCACAGAAAGATAAACTAAGTTGGATACATGAAATCCTCATCTATCATAATGGGAATTCCATAGCTAAATTTCAAGCAGCTAAATGAAGAAATAGAAATAGAAATAACATTATTTAACAATTTGAAGGCAAGAACTTCTAGAATTTTAACAAAAATGGGCAGAAGTGATTGCCTGTGGGAAAGAAGGAATATATTTGGGGGAATTGTGGGATGACATCTGAGCTTGTGGGCTATAGTTTGCCAATCCTTCCAACAATACATTAACTCGCTCTTTTTAATTTTTACTTTCAGTTTCACTTCTGAAGTCAGGGGTAGGAATGTGTTTTACTGAACCTAATCTGCAAACTTCCACTAGTGTCTGCCATTATTATATACACGTATTACTTCAAGTATCCTTACCATTCATGGCTGATTTTCTTCTCCATAATTTAGCTTTGTATTCCATAAACTGACAGTTACATAACATTTTTTATTGGAGGGGGTTCTATTGACATATTTTTATTTATCAGATAAAATCTCAGTAAAAAGACTAAATCATTGTTTTCAGTGGATGAGAGCAAAATGGAAGGGGCAAAATTTTATCAGTCTAGAGACTGAGGTATTTAGCGAATATCATGTAGGGTAGGGCATGGCCAGGTTGAATTTATAGGACTAAGTAGGCACAGAAGCTGAAACAAAGCCAGGAAGGGGCTGTTCATTTGATTGGTTGTTGCAGTCATGATTCATTTGAGATGACAGAACTGGGGCATATGAATGACCCAATAGATTCTATAACTAGATTCTTGAAATACCATCAAAGCAAAGTAGGGAAGGTCATCTATGATGTGTCAATCAATGGCCTGAGAACTGATGAGCAGTCTCTTTATGGTACTTTCTACAGAACAATCAGCTCTTGCTTTCTCTGCAGGTTCTCTATACTAAGATTCAAATCCCTGAGACAGAGAATCTTATTAGTATAGCTACTGCCCACTCTTTGGGCAAGGAAGGACACCAATCCTTCGCTACTCTTGGACTGTAGGCAGTACAGCTGGGCAGTTCTTCAAAGAAAAATCAAAGTGCTGCTACCAGACAGATTAGGAATACATAGATGGTGTGCGACAAAAACAAATGATGTCTACTACAGTTTAGAATACTCACTATCAAATTTTTGGAAAGGTAAAAACATTGCTCATTATCTTCTTTCCCTTTCTTTCTTTCTTTTTCTTCCTTCCTTCCTTCCCTCCTTTCTTTTCTTTCTTTCTTCCTTCCTTCCTTCCTTTCTTTCTTTCTTTCTTTCTTTCTTTCTTTCTTTCTTTCTTTCTTTCTTTCTCTCTCTCTCTCTCTCTCTCTTTCTTTCTTTCTTTCTTTTTCTCTCTTCTTTTTCTTTCTTCCTCCCTTTCATCTCTCTCTCTCTTTCTGAAACTTTCTCTCAAGTATTCTTTTTTAGTTTCTCTGATCTGATTGGAAAGGTTTCTCAATGCTATGGAATTTGGGGCTTTTAGATCAAGCAAGTGCAGACTATACAGTGTCATATAATCCAATCTCCTCTTTCATATCTTTACATTAATTTAAAGTAGAAAAACAGCTGACCTGTGCTTTCCAACAGAGTTAAAGACATATGCACATTAAACTGAACATACAAATTCAAATTTTAGATAAAAATTGTAGACTTGTCACAATGGATGTTACTGAATTTTTTGTAGTTTACTGTGGAAGTAACAATACGCTGATAGCATAACATTCAAATAAATAATGATTTGTGTATGTCAGTGAAATGCATGTTGTTGCACATAGTTACCCCATTGGGAATGATTCAGTTCCAGAGCTATGGCCACATAGTTTCAGGAAATGATGGAAAATACATTTCCTGGATTTTTTTCCTTTTGAAAAAAATGTTTGGTGTTTGGAATCCAGATTATCTGATTTGATTTGGACATAGTGGTTACACGAGAAGACAAATTGAAGACCTTTTGCACAGCCCAAAGAAAGAAGTGCTGAATCCACTTTTAGAAAACAAAAAACAAAACAAAACAAAAAAACAACCTCTATGATTTGTTTTAAAGCCTTCTTGGTTTGAATCTTGGGAGCAATTAACACATATTGTGTAGGTACACAATGGAAAGTAACTTCCCAGTCTAGCCCAAATCTTACCAAAATGCTTCAACTGGCTTTTTATAATTTGTTTCTCTAAACACATTTTATTAAATTGACCTTAGAGGGGCACCTGGGTGGCTCATTTGGTTAAACGGCTGCCTTCAGCTCAGGTCATGATCTCAGGGTCCTGAGATTGAGCCCCATATAGGGCTCCCTGCTCAGTGGGGAGTCTGCTTCTCCCTCTCCCTTTGTTGTTCTCTCTCTCAAATAAATGAATAAAATCTTAAAAATAAATAATAAATTGACTTTAGAATTATACTTATGTGTCAGATGATAATGCTTGAGGTTTGCACACTCATTTGTTTTTTTTTTTTTTTAGATTTTTTATTTATTTGACAGAGAGAGACACAGTGAGAGAGGGAACACAAGCAGGGGCAGTGGGAGAGGGAGAAGCAGACTTCCCGCCAAGCAGGGAGCCGGATGTGGGACTCGATCCCAGGACCCTGGGATCATGAACTGAGCCCAAGGCAGACGCTTAACGACTGAGCCACCCAGGCACCTTGCACACTCATTTGTATATCCAGTATTTCTCCAAGTGTTTTCTTGAGAGTAACAGCTCCACAAGAGTCTCCACCAAAAAAAGTTTTGTGGACTACCAGTTTGGGTAATGCATTTTTTCCCCCAAAAATCAGCCTAAACTTTATTTATCTTATCATTTTCGCAGACTTATTTATCATAACATGTTTCTTCCCAACACATACAGCTATACTAGTATACTAACTACTTCTTACTAACAAACACATACTGCTATACTAGTATTTTTAGAGACCAAAAATGTAAATAACTAAACTACATGTCTGGTAATATGTAGTTGAGTAATGTTAAAAATTGATCAACTTTTCTGTTTTATTTACTGAAAAGCTTGAAAATGTAGAAATAAAATCTTAGACTCTTGGTTTACAAGCAAAAGGAAAAAAATAGTAAAAAATAAAAACGTGAAGCGAAGACATGAAATGGTTTTGCAATCATGCATTTTCCAACTGAAAAGGACAGGAGTTAGTGATAAAATGTTGTTCAGGGCGCCTGGGTGGCTCAGTCAGTTAAGCGTCTGCCTTTAACTCAGGTCATGATCCCAGGGTCCTGGGATCGAGCCCCATGTCAGGCTCCCTGATTGGCAGGGAGCCTGCTTCTCCCTCTCCCTCTGCCTGCCAACCCCCCTGCTCGTGCTCTCTCTCTCTCTCTCTGTCAAATAAATAAATAAAAGCTTAAAAAAAAAAAAGAAAATGTTGTTCAAGGTTATATGTAAAAAGATGTGACATAGAAAATTTGGAGTGAGACTTTAGCATTTCTGGAGTTCTGATCTTGGCATTCCAGTTTGGGCTTAGAAGGTCAGAACAAAATAGCAGAGAAAGGAAAGAAACAGTAGCCTTGTCCACTACCTTTGTCCACTTGATAGTAGTCCTTATCACAGGATCATAAGCCCACAACCAGATCACCTAACTATAAATATGATTCAGTTGTCTGGGGACCCACAAGCATATGGAAAAATTCCAAGTCTTGAAAGAAAGAGTGTGTCTACATGTTTGGGAGTGGTGGAGGTTTTGAATGAGGGTACAGCAGAAGCTACTGGCCACCAGAAATGCTCAAATAGATCCTTTGAGAAGTCAGTGAGGATACAAACATAAAAAGAAGTGGCTGCGTCAGAGTGTTAGTTAATCAGCTCATGGATCAGAAGGAGTAGAACATTCCAGTTGGCTGTTGCTTTCTATGGAAAAGAACGTTGGAGGGCGAAAGGAAGCAAACATCTACAGGCAAAGGAGGAAAGATAAAAGAAAGGCAGTGTGAAGAAAGAGAACAGTGGAATGAGGAACGCGGGAGAGACTGAGCTTCCAAAGGTGAGCAGCAGCTGTTCTGACATCACAAAAGAGAAGGACAAATAATTTATTGATTGAACATCTACGGATACTAGGTGTTAAACGGGATCATTTACTTCATGAGCATTTACTACTATCAACAACTTTGTTGAGTGTTTATTTTAAATTTACATATGAATTGAGGCTCTTAAGGGTTAATTAATTTGCCCAAATGTAATATATAGCAAGTGAATTTGCAACTGAGGCCTTGTGATCTATGTGTCCACATTCAGGCTACTGCACACACACCCTTACCTCCCATCCAGCGAAGAGGAACTAGAACTTCTGGCCTCAACATAAAATCGTTTTGCCTGATTGTGCTAGCATAAGCTGGTTCACTGGAGTTCAAGTGGGATTTGCCCAAATGGGTTGTCTGTACCTCGATGGCTCTGAAGGAGACACCCACACGACATTCTGAAAGGACATCAATCAATATAGTCCCTGGGTTTAAGGTACAAAGTGAAGAAGAATTACTTTACCTGTCCTCACCATGAAGATAACCTTCAATATAAAGTCAGTTGACTCTATTTGTAAATTCAGGCAAATGTGTTATCAGTTTTAAAGTGCTTTTAATAAATGGAATTACAGAAAAAAAAGAAAGAAAAAAATGTAAACCATTTAAATAACCAACTGTAGGTATTTATTCAAAATAGCGCATTCTCTTTTGATGGCAAGTAAGATAATTTTTTTTAAAAATATTTTTTGTCTGTAAATATTATATCTTGTATCTCATGGACAATTTATAATAGGTTTGTCCACAGGAGGACACTTAAATTTATTTTCCCAATAATGCT
The DNA here is from genome assembly GCF_037043125.1 of Eumetopias jubatus. Classification (NCBI taxonomy): domain Eukaryota; kingdom Metazoa; phylum Chordata; class Mammalia; order Carnivora; family Otariidae; genus Eumetopias; species Eumetopias jubatus. The sequence goes on from NW_028274813.1 coordinate 131,334,276, forward strand.
ATCTGTGTACAGGGTTTTGGAGCTTCCCCCATCTATCCAGAGTTTCTCTATCAATAAATACCTCTTACAGGATAGGAAAATTTACAAGGAACAAAGCTCATCTGCCGTCCTTACGGAAAACATGTAGATGCACAAGGACCAGGTTTTTTGGAGCGCAGTAGAAGCAAAGTCTGTTTACCTGTGACATGGACAGGTAGACGGATGGAAAGAAGGAAAGGAAGGAGTGGAGGTAGGAAGGAAGGAAGGAAAGAAGAGAAGAGAAGATAAAAGAGAGAGAAGAGAGAGAGGGAGAGAGAGAAGGAAGGAAAGAAGGGAGGAAGGAAGGAAGAAAGAGAGAAAAAAAGAAAAGAGAAGAGAGAGAGGGAGGGAGGGAGAGAGGAAGGAAGGAAGAAAGAAAGTAATGCTATGCTCTAGAAGAAGACAACATTTTTTAAATAACTGGCCTTTGTGTGGATTAGTGAGGGTATGCTTAAGGGATACTGTGTTGTATGTAGCATACAGAGTAGTGACCAGCAGTCTGATGAGATGAGTTCTATTCTTTGCCACAGACTTTACAGCCTTAAACAAGTCTCTTAATCTTATGCACTTCCTTTTCCAACTTGAAAATCTTAATCTAGAGGAAAGCATGTTGACATGGTCTAAGCATGAGAGAATGTAGACATTTGAGAAGACCTGAAATGGTTAAAGGCATGGCCAGACTTGGGAAAGGCTTGTTGGGGCCACATGTTTTCCCAGTGTGTGACCTGCAGGCACACACCTGGGCTCGGTCAGGTTACACCTCACTCCTTCCCACCCGCAGGTCAGGCCCTGGTTGATGATAGATCCAGGCCCCTCCTTAATTAAGTATACCAATCACCTAAAGCAACAAGAGGGTATTAGGGAATATTGGATGTCACTCAGTCTCTCTTCAGACTTCCTTTCCCTTTAATTATTTCAAAAGAAAAACACTAACTTTAAAAAAAAAGTCAGAAATAACATAAGCAAAACCCCTTAAAGGAATAGATATCTGTAAAGATTAAGAAATGACTGCCTGGAGTTTTAACTGCCCTGTATGTGCTGCTAAATTTAATGTCAGGTTGAATTTAGGCAGCTCTGTATTATCTTCTTTGCCCTTACTGATGGCTCATTCAGAGAACATCAATGATCAGTCACCATGTGTTTCCCAAAACAAAAGTTTGAAAATTCTTATTTGATTTTTTTCTTACAATCATTTTATTGTTATTGTTGTCCCTTAAATCTAAGGAGCTAGAACATGCTTAAAAACATTACTGCTGTTTTCCTACTCAAGGAGTGCTTTTCTTCAGAAAGGTCCTGCAATCACCAATGGTTTGGGGAATTAACCACATCAAAGAGAAAAAAGGGAGGCTTTCAGTTGTCCAACGGGAGATGCAGGCAGGTGGGACAAACTCTCTCTCCAGCTACAAGTTTGATAAAGCAATTACAAATTTACAGTCTATCGTACGCAAAGTATGTCCTGAGGATTTCAGGAGAACAGAGGCTTTGCCTTCTCCTATTTTGGAAAATAAAACTCAGGAGATAAACTAATGGAACTTTTTTTTTTAAGTTGGTCACTATGAGTCTACACAAATTTCCTTTGTCCTTTCTTGTTTCATTTCATAGATGAATATTCCATCAAAGCATTACTGAATGGTGTGTACAATATCAGGTCTAGAGTATCACTTAACACATTTCCTTATCCAAATTTCTTATCAACCCCTTGATATCTCTACTGTGAATAATATCCCCATGAAAAAACAAATGCTCAGGGAAGTTAGGACTTGCTCAAGCCCACAGGGTGAAACCCACTCTAATCTCAAAAAGTCTGTTTTCTTGCTAGTATAGAATCTACAAAAGTGAAATCTGACTTCAGTAACTTCTAGAGCAATCCACTTAGTGCTTTGCCCTTTCCAGTGACTTTCTATTTCCCTAGTCGCTGCCAGCTCAGACCTATTGGCTAATGTATTTACCTCTGAATTTTTACCATAATGCATCATTTGCGACAGTTTTATTTCCCATTCTCTATTCTTCCTCTCTTTTCAATATGATAATTATCCAATCTCAATAACTGCACAGATATCACTACATGATAATAGCATATTTACCTAAGTCATGTTTTATATTTTTGCAGTTCAGCAGAGTTCTCCTAAATAAAAATATTAACCTAATGAATTACTGTTTATGAGGATTTCAAAACACAGTGGTTTGATAACCTAGAAAAAGTAAACCAATTCTTTGAAAAACACATTCTGCCAAAATTCACTCAAGAAGAAATAGATTATCTGAATAGACCTAAACTTATTTTAAAAATTGAATCAACAATTAATAACCTTCCCAAACAGAAAACACAATGTCCAGATGGGCTTACTGGTGAATTCTACCAAATATTTAAGGAAGATATTACACCAATTCTTTCTTTTTTTTTAAATATTTTATTTATTTATTCATGAGAGAGAGAGAGAGAGAGGCAGAGGGAGAGGCAGGCTCCCAAGGAGCAGGGAGCCTGATGTGGGACTCGATTCCAGAACTCTGGGTTCATGACCTGAGCCGAAGGCAGACGCTTAACCATCTGAGCCACCCAGGCGCCCTACACCAATTCTTTACAATCTTTTCAGAGGACAGAAGTGGTAATAGTTCTTAACTCATCTATGAGGGCAGTATTGTCCTAATACCAAAGCCAGAAAAAGACATACAAGAAAAAAAACTAATGATCAATATTTCCTATGAACATAGATGTAAAAATCCTCAACAAAACATTAGCAAATTCAAATTAAAAAAGGTATAAAAGGAGTTATACACCACAACCAAGTAAGGTTTATCCCAGATATAAAAAACTAGTTCAAAATAGAAAATCAATTTTGTAATCCATTCACATTAATAGATTAAAAATAAAATCACATGATTATGTCAACAGATGTAGAAGGAGCATTTGACAAAATGCAGCACTCATTCATGACAAAAAGCTTAAGTAAAATAAAAATAGAAAGGAAAGGAACATTCTCAACTTGATAAAGATTACAAAAGAAATCTACACCTAACATCTTACTTAATGGTCAGAAACTCAAAGCTTTTCTGCTAAGATTAAATATAAGACAAAGATAAACACTTTCACTGCTCCTTTCTGACATCATAGTAGAAGTCTTTGCTAATGCAGTAAGGTAAGAAAAGGAAATAATAATATACAGATTGGGAAGGGAGACATAAACTAGTTTTGTTCACAGATGACATTATTGCCTATCTAGAAAATCCAAAAGAATCAACAACAACAACAACAAAAACCCTCATGGAACTAATAAACAATTATAGTGACTTTGCATGATATAAAAGCCAACTGCTTTCCTGTATACAAATAATGAACTACTGGTATCGGAACTTAAAAAGACAATATCAATGACATTAGTACCCCCCAAAATGAAATTCTTAGCTATAAATCATAAAATATATACAAGATGTATATGAAGAAAACTATAAAACTTTGGTGAATGAAATAAAAAAAACTAAATGGTGACATATTCCATATTTACAGATAAGAAGACTAGATTTAGAATTTAGAATAGATCAGACTAGAATTTAGAATACTTCAAATGTGGTATTGTCAAGATTCTAATTCCTCCCAAATAGATCTATAGTTTTATTGTAATTCTAATTAAAATCCCGGCAAGGTATTTGTGGATACTAACAAACTGATTTTAAACTTTATATGGAGGGGTAAAGACTCAAAATAGCCAAAACAATATTGAAGGAGAAGAACAAAGTTGGAGAACTAATATTACCTGACACGCTGTAAGTCTTACTTAACTAGAAAGACTTACTATAAAGCTATAGTAATGAAGAGAGTAGTCAAGACATAGGCAGTAACCTCTTCAACATCAGCCTTAGCAACATTTTTTGGGATATGTTTCCTCAAGTGAGGGAAACAAAAGCAAAAATACATTATTGGGGTTACACCAAACTAAAAAGGTTTTGCATGACAAAGAAAACCACCAATGAAACAAAACAAAACAAAACAAAAGAAACCTATTAAATGGGAGAAGATATTGCAAATGTTAGATCTGATAAGGGGTTAATATCCAAAATATATTAAGAAAACTCATACAACTCAACACACACACACACACACACACACACACACACACACACACACAATATCTGATTAACAAATGGTCAGATGACCTGAAGAGGCATTTTTCCAAGAAGATGGAAGGGTCAACAGACACATGAAAAGATGCTCAACATCACTAGTTATCAAGGAAATGATGAGATATCACCTTACACCTGTCAGAATGACTAGTATCAAAAAGGCAAGGAATAACAGATGGTGGTGAGGATGTGGAGAAAGGGGAACCCTCATGCTCTGTTGGTGAGGATGTAAATGGTACAACCACTGTGGAACACAGTATGGAGGTTCCTTGAAAAATTAAAAATGGAAATACCATATGATTCAGTAATTCCACTGCTGGGTATTTACCCAAAGAAAACAAAAACACTAAAGCAAGAAGATATATCCAACCCTATGTTTATTGCAGTATTATTTATAATAGCCAAAATATGGAAGGAACCTAAGGGTCCATTAATAGATGAATGCATAAAGAAGAAGTGTTATAGATGTATACAGTGGAATATTAGTCATAAAAAAGGAATGGAATCATGCCGTTTGTGACAACATGAATGGACCTATAGGATATCACGCTAAGTGAAATAAGTCAGAGAAAGACGAATACCATATGATTTCACTTACATGTGAAATTTCAATAAATACATACAGAGAACAAACTGGTAGTCACTGGATGCATGGTAGGTGGGAGATAGGTAAAACGGGTGAAGATATTCAGAGGTACAAACTTCCGGGTAGAAAATAAGTCATGGGGATGAAAAGTATACTGAATATAGTCAGTAATAGTGTAATAATGTTGTATGTAGCTAGTAACTACACCTACTGTGGTAAGCACTGTGTAATGTACAGAATTGTTAAATCACTATATTGTCCACCTGAAACCAATACAACATCGTATGTCAACTATATTTCAATACCATTTTTTAAATTGGTGATTTCTAGTCATAGAAAAAAAAAACAATAGTTTACAAGGTTGCTAAGTTGTATATCCTCCACAGAAAGAATAAATTTGAAAAAAATGAGTACAAGAATTGAGTACATTAAGTTCAGAAAATCAGAGCCTAATATCTTTTTGAAGATCTGGGTTTTCCCTAGGGTAAGTATTTTCACAGATAGGAGATGCCAATGAGCCAAGCACTCTACAAGAGAGATGTAGAGTTTTTTGCCTCAACAATTAATACTATAGCTTCAAATTAAGTTCACAACATTTAAAGTGAACTTGATTTTACATCTTTCTTAGTCCTTATAATGAAAGTTACAGTTTCAGTGAACAGGTTCTATTAAACCCTAAACTTCACTGGCATAATTAAGACTCATTTGAAGTAGAATTAACTTTGACATGTGGCAGGAGAGGCCATAGTTAATTCTTATTTCATATTACTTCCTAACCTCAGATGTGTCAAGATGTGTACCTGGGATGGAGCAAGGGGGCCAAGTGTTCTCCGCCCACTTTGTAAACACGTCTTTTCCCAGATTCAAATTTCCCCTCAAGAGTGAGCCCCTGAGCCCCTGGCCCACTCCTTACCTTCTCTTGATAATTTAAGAATTATCCAACTTCAGGACTGGATGGATCCTCAGAAGCCATGGAGCCCAACTTCCCTTCAAGTATAGAAGCTCTCTCTGTGTCTACAGAAAACCTCTCTAGAAGGGGAATAGGAATATTAACATAAATTTATTTCTCTAATCAAGGAGTGGAATTCCCCCTAGACAGCTACATTTAGTCCTGCCTCATGTCTTGGATGATATTGGGAATTATCTCAACTTAAGGTAAAAAATCAACTTCACTTCTAAGAATAGCAGTAAAATAACTGGGAGATGACTTTCCGAAGAAAGAGGGAAGGCAATAGGCTAAGGGCAAGCTGAATGACGTTTCCGGTAATCAATTTTTTAAAAATCAACAAATGTTTTGTTCTTTTATCTAAAGCACAAACAAATAAATGTGAACCTCTAGTTAATAGAACTTTTCAAGTTATTGGAGTCTTGTTTTAGCTTTTTAAAAAAAATATTCATAAATAGTTTTTCTTTCTAATTATAGCAGTATTATATGTCTACTGTAGATAATTTGGAAAACATAGAAAACAGTGAAAAAGAAATAAAAAGTATCCACTATCTTTTTATCCACTCAGAATTACATGTCACTAATATTTTGAATTTTTCTTTCATCTTCCTCACATGTGTTTATGCATACGTATTGATTTTATAGAATTAGGGGCATAGGACATAGGAGCATACTGTGTCACATACATCACCGGCTTTTTTCACTGAAAGTAATTTCATACATAATTCTTAATATCATTTCATATCATCAAGGAGGGATATTACTGGCTAGATATTATACAACAATAAGAATGCTGGTCACCTGATTTCTGTTACATAGAGAGTAGCAACATTTTACATCAACTGGGGAATGTTGAATTCATTAAACATTGTTAATGAAAACTTTTGGCAGGATTGGGGGGTGGAGTTAATATCCTCCCCTGCATTATATACCAAAATAAATCACTGGCAATTAAGGTTAAATGTAAAAAGTGAAATGCAAAAATTTTCTAAACATGCAGCAAAGCATAGAACAAAAGACTGTTAAGTTACAACTTAAGGAATTTCTATTTAACAAAATATAAAATCTTAATCAAATTAGGAAAAATATTTGCAACATTTACAATAGCCAATGTATGTAAATATTTAATACATAAATATAAGTAACACATAAAAATAATTAAAATTAGAGAAGGATGAATACTCTAAAGAAAAATTCAAAAATCACATTGAGGCAAATTTGAGAAAAAGGAAAATACAAAATATTCAACTTTATTAGCCATCAAAGATGTACCTCTCACATACCATTTTCTATTCTTTATTGATTTTCTTTTCATCAAATCAAAAAATCAACTGATATTATATATATTAATAATGTTGTTTATATTGTATACTTTTCTCCCAATGCATCAGAAGCAGTCATGTTATGTTCTTGCTTATGGTTGTATATGCCCAGTAATAGGCTCATGTTAGATATAAGTAGCAGTCGACTCCTGCTGCATAACAAATCTCAAACTTTCAGTGGTATGCAGCAATAAGCATTTATTTTTTTGTTCATGGCTTTCTGAGTCAGCTAGGATGGTTTGGCTTCATGTTAAATGTTTGCTGGGGCAGCCTTACCCCACGTGTGACCCACCCCCTTCCTGGGGCCAACAGGTCAGGCAAGCCATCTGCCTCTTCTGAGGATCCTATAACTACAAGGAAGCATAACCAGCCCCAAAATGTCATTTCAAATCTTTCTTGCCTCATATCTTCTAACTTCACATTGACCAAAGGAAGTCACAGTGCAAAGTCCAAAGCCAAAGGAAGGGAAGTATATTCTACCTTTTGTGAAAGTGCATTGCAAAGGTATATAGCAGACTAGGGGTATAGGTAGGATCAAGAATTGGGGCCACATCTTCTTTGTGGAATATTATGCAGCCATCAAAAAAAGACGAAATCTTGCCATTTGCAACGGTGTGGGTGGAACTGGAGGGTGTTATGCTGAGTGAAATAAGTCAATCAGAGAAGGACATGTATCATATGATCTCACTGATATGAGGAATTCTTAATCTCAGGAAACAAACTGAGGGTTGCTGGAGTGGTGAGGGGTGGGAGGGATGGGGTGCCTGGGTGATGGACATGGGGGAGGGTATGTGCTATGGTGAGCACTGTGAATTGTGCAAGACTGTTGAATCACAGACCTGTACCTCTGAAACAAATAATGCATTATATGTTAAAAAAAAAAAAAAGAAGAGGAAGAAGATAGTAGGAAGGGAAAAATGAAGGGGGGGGAAATCGGAGGGGGAGACAAACCATGAGAGATGATGGACTCTGAGAAACAAACTGAGGGTTCTAGAGGGGAATGAGGTGGGGGGATGGGTTAGCCTGGTAACAGGGTATTATAGAGGGCACGTATTGAATGGAGCACTGGGTGTTATATGCAATGAATCATGGAACACTACATCAAAAACTAATGATGTAATGTATGGTGATTAACATAACATAATAAAATAAAATAAAATAAAAAAAGAATTGGGGCCAATAATCCTCCCCAGAATTATATGTATGTATATTTATAAAACATGTATATGTATAATATGATATATATTTATATATAACATAAAACAAAATGGAGATATCACTTTCATCTATCAATTATCAATAAACTTGATTACAATAGGCAAAGTTACTAAGAATATGGAAAAGTGAGATTTATATCCTTTGGCCATGAAATTAACATTATAGATATAACCTGAGATGCACTCAAAAATTTATTTACATGGGTGTTCATTACGGTATTATTTATATTAGAGAAAAATTGAAATCAATCTACTCTTACCCTGAGATAGCTGTTTCTTTTCTTCCTGTATTTAATTTTACCTACAAAAGCCAACATTTCTCATTATTGCAGGTGATGGCTTGCAACTTTGGCCAAATAAAGAGAAATGAACTTTTCCCTATTAAATCTTCTATAACTATTTGAGTTCATTAACTAAAAAAAATCACTTATTGAGTATCTGCTAAATTTTAGGAATTAATTAGTCATATTCCTCCTGCCCATGAATTGCTCAGATAAGCAGAGGGCTTTAGAGTGTGAATGGATTTTAAAAAGTGCAATGATAGATAAATGTCCCTGCCGCATCTTAAAAGGTCCAGATGGAAGACAACTAACTCAGCTGGAAGAATCAGTGCAGATCCCATAAAGAGGAAGAGTAAAATTTTAGGCTTTGGGTCTAAGCGTTAGAAGAACAGGAAACCTTACCAAGAGTTCATCAGTATCAGTACCTCTTTAAATGCCAAAATCACTTTAATGTCTGTGTCCATGGCTTTTGATTGATGTCTCTACCCCACTTCTAGAGAAAGAAGTGGGTGTCTTCTTCTACGTCCAAATCCTCCAGAAAAAAAAAAAAGGGGGGGGGGGAATTGGCTTTGATAAGCAACCCAAAAGGGAACAGTGATAGATTTCAGGCTACCTGATAAGCTATGGAAAGCCTATTTTTTGTGGTGCTTATTCTGACTTCTGATTTTAGGTCCTGGTTTTAGTTTCTACTCTACAATCCCAAATAAAGTTCTACAGGAGGGAGAGAGAAAGGCTGGGAGGGTTTATTCACTTACCAGGGGTGGTTGGAAAAGAAACTAATTATAATTTAATAGTCTTCCTTTATTGCATAATATCCAAAATGTAAACTCAAGGAACACATTGTCTCCCAAAAGCCACTGTTACAGGAAGGAGGCTGTCAAGTAGGTGGCATGGCAAAAGGCCCTGGGAGACTTGTATGCCTTATATTTATTTTGCTTATCCACATATTAATTTGTTTAAGAAATATTGCAGCAAATATTGGACAGCTTGACCCCTTAGTTTCTTTTAAATGGTTTAGGAGCTTAAACAAATTGCTAACACCAGAGAAACATTGACAGGGAGAATGGTAAGCCATCTTCAAATCAAAGCCCACTGTGCCCTTGCTTAATTGGTTAGAAACACTGCATTCAAGACATAGAAGTCGGCCCTTCGATCTCTATCACGCAGGACCCAAAAGACCAGGTCAGGAATTGAGCGCATCAGAAATTGTCCTTCTGCCCTAAAGGTATAAACAAATGGGGACTCACAGAAACCAAACAACCCACCACTTCTTTTGATCACATTTGAGTAAAAAGGAGCTCCGAGGAGGGGGGCTGGGACCCCTGATTTGAACAGCATCAGCAAAAAGCAACTCATCTTTATCTGGAATTAACTACAAATTCAATTAGAATAAAAACCTTCGCCCACCTCGTGGAAAGGATTTTACACAAAGAAAACCAGATGTTTCAACAACATTGAGAGTGCTTTGCCTAGCGGCCCAAGGAATTTTCCATCTTGTCAGCCCAATCGCTGGTGAAAGTTACACAGATCTAGTGTCCTTAACTCGCAAAACGGCTTCCATTTCCCAGGCTCCTTTAATTAGATTTACTTCCTTAACCAAAGTAAGATTGGGTTGAAATAATGGTGGGGAGGAGGGGAGGGACTCGACGGAACTTGGTGGGCAAGGTAAGGGGCGGAGGTCTCTTTGGGAGTTCTTTCACAGATGAATCTTTTCTTATTGATTGTGAGCTTATTCAGTTGGGAAAAAAAAATAGTAATAACATTAATCACTAGAGGTTGTACTAAGATCATACCTTAGTTCTATTTTCAGCTTTGAACAGATTATAGGACAATGGAGCATAAATGGAAAATGGAAGAGATTTAGAACAGACACACGTTATGTGGCATTTTTTTTTCACATGAGGGTAATAAATGTGGGGGACAGTCAGCGAGGAAAGGTTGTAAAAGAAGAGACCCCAGAATCACTCATACCACACATAGGAAATACAGCACTAGCACCAAAGGAGTTGCTGAAGGCTTAAGTGACCTCTGCTTGGTTTTGTCTTAAATTTGTATTTTTTAAGCCTGTCTTAATTTGTATTGAACCAGAATAGAAAGTGAGCCTGGGAGTCAAAGGTATGCTTTTGCAAAAGAGAAAGTGAATTATAAAGGCTAAAATACAAGTGACCACGCTTTCAGAGCTGTGTCTGTCACTAAATTAGACAAAACAAGCCCAGGTGGGGCTTAGTTTCCACTTCTTTCCATAGTATGGTGTTCAAACATGTCCTATCTTTGTTCAGACTTTTTGCATTATGATTCTAAGAGTTTCCTAACAGCTATTTCTAGTCCTTTTCACCCTATTGTGGAATAATTCATCCCCCAAATACAGTAAGAATGAGTTTCCTAAAGTACAAATCTGGTGAAGAGAGCCTCTTGTTTAAAATGGTTAAGGTTGGGACGCCTGGGTGGCTCAGTCAGTTAAGCGTCTGCCTTCCACTCAGGTCATGATCCCAGGGTCCTGGGATGGAGCCCCACATCAAGCTCTCTGCTTAGCAGGGAGTCTGCTTCCTCCTCTGCAGCTCCCCCTGCTTGTGCTGTCTCTGTCTCTCTCTCACAAATAAATAAATAAAATTTTAAATTTTAAAAAATGATGGTTAAAGTTCCCTATCTTCTTAAGAAAAAACTATGTTAGCTCCTTACTCTTTACAAAGCCTCTTCTACTTTCCTGGATCATTTCCTGTTGCCACTCTCAATCCCTTCCTGACTCACCCTTACCATTCCATCTATTTTCAAGCTTACTGACTTCATGCCTCCTGTGTACTCGGATACTTGTATAGGTACTGGGAACAGACTGATACACAAAAGAAGCAGAACCTCTGACATCATAGGCTGATCTTCTAGAGGGGGAATAGGGACTATAAGCACATGAGCCAGTAAGATTATATGTGTGTATGACGAGTACCATGAAGATAACCAGAGATGCAAAAGAACATAAGAGGGTGCTCAGTCCCGGTGTCAGGGGAGGTCTGTCCACAAAGCTAATGACTTGACCTGAGGAGAAATAAGACCTGGACTAGGAGGGTTGGAGTAGACATGGTGATAAACCAGATGGTCAAGTGTGAGCTCTACATGGTAAGTGGAGCCCATAGGACATCACCATCATTATACATAATATTCCTGGTTTCCAGAATGCTAGGTCCCCTTCTATGTATTGGTTATGTCAAATTTGGCCAGAACAGTTCCTTCACTCCACACCACGGGAGTTTGTTACATGCTTGGCCCCTGCAGGCATCTGAGTATGCCACTTTCTCTACGTACCCTGAAGACTCCACAGTGAAGGGCTTCCTCCTCTGTTCCCAGGCTACCTTCATGCCCCTTTTGTCATGTACCATTTTCCCATTGTTATTCTTCTCATGTGTGGCTCTCCAGATTATATTTGACTCATCTTCCTATCCCTAGGGTTTAACACAGGTCCTTACAATTAGTGGGTATTAGGTCATTGTTGAATAAGTGACGAAATGAATTAATGAATGAACACATGAGGAAATAAATAAATGAAATTTTAGTAATGTAGTCTTAAGGGCAAAAACCCCAAAATAGAAAAGTTCCACTCAAAATGCAGAGTATTTATTCCTTTGTTAATTAAATATTTCCAAAGTATCCTACATTAACGTTGCTGTGTGTTCTCAGTAGATCACTCATGTTTTCTCAACTGTAAAATGGTGATAATAAATGAAATGTAAAAAGGATCACTCTGACACATACCAACTCCTCTGTCTTTCTGCAATCTACAGGTGCAGTGTTAGGAGGGTTCCAGAAGGGGAAAAGTACCAACTCCCCTGGCTTAACTCTCCAACAGAAAGGAGCCAATGCAGAGGGAGAAATGCAAAGCAGGGAGGCTGTGTGCTGCTGGTGGCTCATCCTGTTGGGCCACGTGCAATGAGCAAGACAAAGGGAGGGTGGGACCAACATGGAGACTTTGGTTCCGTATGTTTAAGGAAAGCAGAGGGCGACAGTCCCTGGAATTGCAGCGTGTTGAAGAAATCAGAGATAAAGAGTTAGTGCGGACTCTAGACTTGGAAACTCCTGAACGCCTGAGATAGATATGATGAAAGATTAGGAATTTCTCTTTAGTGGTGCTGCTTTAAATGTCACCTACTGTCATGAAGGCATAGGAGCCATGCTTTTAAAAGTTTCACATAGGATGCTACCATAGAGATGCAAAGTAAGGAACACATTTAACTTAGCTTACAGCGGGGTGTACTGTTTGTGTCCAATAAACCAACAAACACTAGTTCTTTTTCTTGTGGTACTTGAAGAGTTGGGAAACACTTTTAGAATTATTATTATGTAGTCATTTTATCCTGACTACACCTAGTGAAATAAATAGGCAGGTAAAATTGCTCCTATTTACCTGACAGGGAAGTAGGCTCAGAGTGACTGAACACTCCTGTCTGGGACTGCGGAAGATTTGAGTGCCACAGTCTATTTTTTTTTTTTTTTAATTTAAGTCCAGAGTAATTGACCTGTTGATTATAAGTCATGCAGGACTTTTGTTAATTATATTTTTTATTTTAAGATAATTTTCGATTTACATGCAATTATAAGAAATAATACAGAGCGACACTTTACCCAGTTTCCCCCAATGGTAGCATCTTGCAAAATAATAGTACAATGTAACAAGCAGGATGTTTATTTTATTTTTATTTATTTATTTATTTATTTATTTATTTATTAGGGGGGGCAGAGGGAGAGAGAGAATCTTAAGCAGGCTCCACACCCAGTGCAGAGCCTGACACAGGGCTCTAGCTCAAGACCCTGAGATCATGACCTGAGCTGAAATCAAGAGTCAGATGCTTAATTGACTGAGCCACCCAGGTGCCCCAACAAACAAGATACTAACATTGATACAGTAAAGATATAGAACATTTCTACCATCATAAAGATCCTTCATATTGCCCTTCTGTAGCCACATCTACATCCTTCCACCCTTCCCTCCTCCTTAACACCTGCTCTGTTCTCCATTTCTGTAATTTTGTCATTTCAGTAATGTTATATATATGGAATTAAACAGTATGTAACATTTTGAAATTGACTTTTGCCACTCACTATAATTTTCTGAAGATTCATACAGGCCATCATCACATGCATTAACAATTAGTTCCTTTTTATTGTTATGCATGTACCATAGTTTCTTTAACCATTTGCCCGTTGAAGGATACCTGAATTGTATCCAATTGCTGGCTATTGCACATAAAGGTGTTATAAACATTCAGGTACAAGTTTTTGTGTGAACATACATTTTTATTAAACTTATATAAATGCCCAGGAGTACAACTGCTAGTTCAGATGGTAGTTGAATATTTAGTTTTTTGAGAAAATGTCAAAATGTTTTCCAGAGTTGTACCATTTTACTTTCCCATAAGCAATATATGAACAATCCAGTTTCTCTGCATGCTTATCAGCATTTGGTATTTTCACTATTGCTTATTTTAGCCATTCAGATGTGTAGAATGTGGTTGTATCCCACTGTGGTTTTAATTTGTATCTCTCTAATGGCTAATGATGGAAAACATTGTTTCTTGTGCTAATTTTTTAACTGTTGAGTTTTGATGGTTCTTTGTACATTCTAGATACCAATCATTTGTTGGATATGTGCTTTGCAAATTTGTTTCCCAGTGTGTAGCTTGTCTTTTAATGTTCTTAATAGGTTGTTGCTGAGCAAATATCTTTCTCATCACTATTTTACTCTGTCCCACAATTTGTTGAGGTTTGTTTTATGGCCACCTTAGTACACGCTCTGTGAGCACTTGGAAAGAACATGCATTATGCTGTTACATGAAGGGTTCTATACATGTCCATTGGATCCTTTTGGTTGATAATGTTTTTCTATACCCTGAGTGATTTCCTGTTCAGGTGTTCTATCAGTGTCAAGAAAGAGATCCAACTCTCCAATTATAATTGTGAATTTATCTATTTGTCTTCCAATTTTATCAGTTGATGCTTCATATATTTTTTAACTCTGTCATTTGGTGAATACTCATTTAGGATTCCAAGTCCACCTTGCCCTTTTATCACTATGTAGCCTAATGTTCACATGATACGTCTTTTGTCTCCCTTCTACTTCAGCCTATCTATATCTTTATATTTAAAGGGAGTTTCTTACAAATAGCATATAGCTCGGTTATGTTTTTTTTTTTTAATCCATCCTACCAATCTGTTTTTAATTGTTATATTTACAACTTTTACATTTAATGTAATCAGGGATCTTTTAGAGCTAAATGTTGACATCAATTTATTTTTTTGTTTTCTGTTTTTTTCTTTTTCCTTTGTTTTATTTGTTCTGCTTTCCAATAAGTTATTGACATTTTTGTAATTCCATTTTTATTTATTATGCATTTTTGAGTGTATCTTTTTGCATAACTTTTTCAGTGGTTGCCCTAGGTATTACATCTTATATACATAAATTATCACAATTTACCCTTATAGTCTTTTTACCCGTGTGAGTGAAGTGTAGAAGACCAACCACTAAGTCACCATTTATTAAAACAGTTGTCTTAAATAATTCTTCTATATATAATCAGAACCACATGAGACAGTTATACTTTTTGCTTCAACTCTCAAACATAATTTAGAAAAATCAAGAGGAGAAGAAAAACCAATTGTATTTACCCATATTTTGCTTACTGTATTTTTCTTCCTTTGTGAAGATCCCAAATCTCTTCTTTTATCATGTCCTTTCTGTTTAGAGAATTTCCTCAGCCATTCTTTTAGGGTAGGTCTACAGGCAATATATCTTCTTGGTTTTCTTTTAAATGAGACTATCTTGATTTTCCTTCATTCCTAAAAGGTATTTCGCTAATTATTGGATTTGAAGTTGACAGTTTTTTCCTTGAAAAATGTTGTGCCATTTTCTTGTGACCCTTCTGATTTCTGATTTAAAATCCAGTCATTTGAATTATTTTTGCTCCTATAAGTAAGGCTGTCTTTTTTTTTTTCCCCACTTTCTTTTGAGGTTGCTTTTGTTTTGTCCTTAGTTCTCAGAAGTTTGACTATGCTGTGTCTTGGTAAGTATTTCTTTGAGTTTATCCTGTTTCGAATTTACTCAGCTTCTTAAATCTGTATGTTTATGTCTTTAGGGAGATTTCAGCCATTATTTCTTACAGGACATTTTTAGGCCTAACCTATCTTTCCTTCTAGGCTTCTGGTAATGCAAATGTTAGAGCTTTTGTAATTGTCCCACAGGTCCTTGAGGTTCTGTTCATTTTTCTTTTTAATCTATTTTCTCTTGGCTGTTCATTTTAGGCAGTTTATATAGTGCAATCTTGCAGTTCACTGATATTTCCCACTGTCTTCTTCATTCAGTGGTTGAGCCCGTACATTGAGTTTTTTTTTGTTTTTGTATATTTTTTCAGCTTAAAAATTTTCCATTTTGTTCATTTTTATATCTTTTAAGTTTTGCTGTGACTTCCTATTTCTTTGTTGAAGCTCAATATTTTTTTCATTAGTTTCAAGAATGTTTGTAATTGCTCACTGGAACATTTTTATAATAGCTACTTTAAAATCTTTGTCAGATAATTCTAACATCTGTGTTATTTTGATGTTAGTATATATTTATTGTCTTTTTTTCATTCAGTTTGGGTTCTTCCTTGTTCTTGGTGTGATGAGTGATTTTTGATTGAATACTGAACATTTGGGTAGCATGTTATGAGACTCTGGATCTTATTTAAACCTTCTCTTTTAACTGGCTTCCTCTGACACCATTCTGGTAAAAGAATGGTGATGTGTTCCTTCATTACTGCCAGATGGGGGTAGAAATTCAGCTTCCCCACTTGGCTTCTGTTGACATCTGAGAGGGCGAATGTTACTCATTACTGTTGGGTGGGCGTGGCTGTTCCAGGTCCCCATTAGACCTCCAATGGTATTTCCCTGTACTGGATGGGTAGGAGTGCCTTGTTACTGCTCTGCATATGACCTCTACCAACATCACAGGGGTGGGGGCTCTTTACTGTGGCAGGGATGAAAGTCCTAGCTCCCTACTTAGCCTTGTCTGACATTATCCAGTTATTTTTTGTGGTGTTTGCTAGAGTAGAATGGTTATTGTCCAAATGTTTTATGTCTTGCTAGGTTGCCCTTTTCCTGGTCCCTTTGGCTAGAGAAAACAGGCTTCCATTGGGTCTCCTCTTGTCAGTGCCTATTACTATTTTTGAGTTGTTGGCTTTTTTAACTCCAGGCCTAATGTATATGAGGAAAAACAAAAACTCCGAAAACTCACCATCGTGTCATTTCTTGGGTCTTGAGATCCCTGGCTGGTCTGCCTTCCTCTCTTCACCTTTTTGAGACTTCTTATATTTGTTTTATACATAATTTCCAGAATTTTCTCTGTACATAGCAGGAAGAGAAAAAAAAGTAGGTGTACTCCACATTTCACAGGATTTTGAAAAAGAACAAAAGTAATGATCATAATACTATTTAATGAGAAGACAATCTGATTATTGCATCCCCACCCTTTATCTTTAGGGGAAAATTCTTTTTCCATACTGATATGGAAGCTTAATCTTAATCAACATTTTCATTTTTAAAAACTAACATATTAGTTATGGCAAATCTAAAAATTTACCAAGAGCCTAAAGAAGGAATTCTGAGTCCTGTTTTTGCACTAACATAATTATTGCCCCGGACACCTCGTGAAGCTATAGGGAGAATCTGGTAGATGGTGGATCAGCAATTTTTAACCTTTAATTTCCCTCTTTATATAACTGCATAACAGCACTTAGTTCAGAAGCTGTTAAGACTAATTTACATCTCCCTGGACCTATAAACTTCAAAAGGGGCTCTTATTCTAAGTCCCAAAATAATACCATAAGTGAAGGAATCTAAGAATGCCTCTAAGAATGCATCTGATGATCATCTCAACCACAAAATTAAACCTATTTTGTTGTTGCTGGTACTTATTTTTTTCACAGACTTAATGCTTCTTCCCAATGCAGAATGGCAAAAGGATCTAATGCAAATTTAATACAGAATGTTTTAACATGTGGCAGGACAACGGGGTGATGGTGAAAAGGTCAGTTAACCAATGGGTTGGTTTATCATGATGGCACGAACAAATTATTTTCAATGATTCTCACACTAAATTTTCCAGATGTTTTGGCCATGGGCCAAGATAATTAATATTGCTAATCCACTGGCTGGAATTAAGTTGGCAAGCTAATACACAGAATTAGAAATTGGAACTCTGGGTTGGGTTGTTGGTAAGCCATGTGCCTTATGTTTAAATGAAACGTGATTGTCTCATCGCTGACCCAGACCAAAGATTTGCTGAGATACTTGAGATGATTACTCATCTTTCATCCTCAGAAAGTAAATCTAAGAAGAAAAGATGCCATATTTTTGTTTAATTTTTATGCCCAGGAGAGTTCTCTTTATATCATGGCAAATTTTATGTTCAACGCTTCTGTCCCTTAGAGATTTTCAGTGGAAAAGTATAAAAGATAGACATTTATTTTGAGTGGAGAAAAAAATATATATGTCTATATAATACATATATATATATTTCTCAAAAAATTAAAAATAGATTCGCAGACTTTGCTGAGGCATTAAAAAGATTCAAATTTTCAACTACCAACAAATTACTCAATTTATTGATATGTGTGTTGTTCTTGCTTCTAAATATAGCAACGCTGCTTGAAATGCTCATGGTATGCATTTGCTTTAGGTGACTCTACCTTATGAAATGCATAGATGACACTGCATATGTTTTCTGAGTTTGTTTTAAACTAGAAAATGTGCATCCCACGCCCACCTACGTGGCACACAGAAAAAGTCTAGACATCAGGATAAAGCAACTAAATTGGGATTAAAAAAAAAAACAACATGCCTTTTGGACACAGTTTGGCACACCACCACCCTAGATTTTATACAGTCTCATTTCCCCTTGCACAGACCCACTGACAAGAGGGTATTACAATTTTTGCTGACATCAGTGACCTGGCATCGCTGATTTATTCCCTGCTTCGGTTTACAGAGGAATAAACCGGTAATTAATTATATATCAGAACATGAGAATCGACCTGGCAATAATGTACAGGCTAAGAACGCTCTATTTACATATGTAGGTTATTTAAAATATGTCTTGTTAAATAAATATTTAAAATACCTCCTTATTTAGCTTATAAACTGTTTGGACGGAGGCTGCAATGTGATTCGTTGCAGAATGTTCCAAAGAGTGAAAGAGTTGCCATCGAGTCTCATCTCTGCCTGACCTGCAAAATCTCCTGCCCACGCATGTCAGGGCATACAGCAAGTATCCTTCAGGATCCCTCAGGAAAACAACAACATAAACTCTCTATTTGCCCCTGAAATATATAATATTGCTAGAAACATGATCCTCGAAAAATCATAAAACTTACCTTTATCTTGAGAACAGGTATGGAGAACAGAGACCTAGACATAAATTAACCACAGTCCACAGACCACTTCAGAGACAGGAGGTAAGCAGACAGGAAGTTAAGAGAAACAGATGATTTTACAACAAAATATTCTCCCCGACTGTGGGTCATCCTTCCCGCGTCAATGTCCAGAATTATTTTTAAAGGAGAGGATGGTAAAATACAGCACGAGGGTTTTCCACATCTCTCAAATCAGTAGAGTCACAATGTCAGAACAACCCTAATAATAAGCACACGTGTGACAAGGCCAGCAGTGTGGGAGGACAGACCCTTTATACCTTGCGGGAGGGCCGTGCTCAAAATCAGGCGAGGGGCCGAGCTCACCATACAATTTGGTTTTGGTGCTCTGAAAGTTAGCTTTTTCCTGAAGGATCTCTCTGAGTACCTGAAACTGCCGGATTCTCTCCAGAGCGCGCTTGTTCTCTGAGGAAGGGAATCACAAACATATCAACTCCGGGCCCACCAGGGGGCGCAGTTCACCAGCACAAAACAGCCCTTCCCCAAAGGAAGCCGCTGAAGGCGCCTTTTTCTCTCCCTTTACCCAGCTGACAACGACTCTGATTTTTATCGGTTCTACTAGATGTGGCACTCACATACCTAATCCTGATTTCATATTGTCTCATCTCATGCTGGGGAGCTACGTGTGGCTCAGTCTTGGACTCATATGCACGCAGCTGATTTTGCAGTGGGACTTAAAAATTACTCCTTGTAATTTATAGAAATTCTTTGGTTCATTATGGGAAATAATTTCGTCCCTGCTTCCACGCCAGCTTTGGTGGACAAAACTGATAGATGTATCAAGCTACTTATTCTGTATTTATTCTACCGCAGGGATGGAATTAGGAACCTGATCTTTAACGTGATGTGAGTTTGTGAGAGAAAGACAGACAGACAGACTCCCACAGATCTCGAAGCCAGGCATCTACCACAGCTTGCTGATACGACCGCTCCTTTCTTCAGCCAGCCCTTTGGCCGGAGCCCTGTGGCTGGGAAGGAAAACGGCTGTCAGAGAAAGGCCCGTGTTGATGATAAGCCCTTTGTGTGCAAGCTCAGACTTCACCACCAGCCTGTCCAAACAAAACAGCTGTGGAACTTAGTGGACCTGTGTACGGATAGGAAACTCCAAGCCTGCCAAGGAGAAAAGACAATCCGAAGGGTATTCTCCACGTTAATGTGCTTTGCAAATGGCTTCAGAATCCGTGGAAGGAATTGCCCTAGGGCAACCAAGTTTTACTTTTCATAAGGGTCTGTTGCTTGGGTTCCTTATCCTAAACCTTTCAGGCACTTCAGTTTCTACTCTGCTCATCGTCCTCCTGCCACTGAAGACGTAAGCTCTGAGTCAACAGGGTTGGTATCACTTGGGAACTTGTTAGAAATGCAGAACCTCAGGCCTCATCCGAGACCCCCTGAGTCAGAATCTGCCTTTAACAAAACCCGTTGGTGTTTGGAGTGCACGTTGATAGTTGAAACTCTACTCACAGAGACCCCCGTGTTTGGATAGGTCTGCTTTTGTTAGAACGCAGATAGGATTCTCATAGAAGTCTCCTTCTAGGTAGGATGCATAGTTGTGAAGATTATTACATGGCCCCATGTTATATGCAACCAACCCTTGAGGCAGCAGCATGAGAAGAGAGAATTCAGTCTTTAAGGTAAAAACCAACCAAACAACAACCCTCAGCTTCCGATCTTAGCTCTGGTATTTACAGCTCTTACTTTCCTCATTGTACCTCAGAGGTATTAACTCCACTGTGAAGGGTAAATGAACACCCGACACTCGGAAGATTCAGCGGACATTTTTCTTTCCCTTCTGAACTGAGTTTCCAATCTATGAATGTTATCCAGTGATTTGGTTATTAATTTTTTCCCTCTTACATTTCTTTTTTTCCTGCTAGTTTTTTGCTTGTTTTATTGCTTCTGAATAAAACACAGGTAAAGAAATATGGAATCTCAAGTCAACCCACATATTTACTCATTAGTTGCCTTGTTGAGTGATTTTGGAGAAGGAGAAAATTCAAAGAACTAAAATAATCATTTGGGATTTTTAGTGAAGTCCCAAGACCTGTCCTTAACGCTGTCATATCAAGGATATCGAGGGTAATCGAAGGCGGGGAATCATTCTAGAGAAAGGAATAGAAAATACCCATTAAAAATACCTAAAAATGAGAAAGGAACAAACACGTCTGTTACTACTATCACAGCACTGTCACAGCTGGATGGATTTAGTGACAGGTATTTGTGTTGTCATATTATGACATATTGTCTATATTTCTTTGAAGAATGGAACTAAAGGAGCAGTATTCTACGCTGCTCATTTTCTTTCTGGTCCTTTATATTATTCCTTGGCAAGCTCTGTAATGTGATATACTGAATTTTGGCACAAATTCATTAGAAGGTAAAACCCACCTAGTTATCAACTGCTTGGTGACCAAATTGGATGCCATTTCTCCTGAAGAAAAAAAAATCAGTTATGGAAGAATTACAATAGGGGGTTTATTTCCTGTCAGAGTAGAGGTTTCATGTGGCAAAGTGAGAGGAAGAGTGGTCTGAATCTGATGTCTCAGTTTTGCTCAGGCCTGACGAACCATGGTACCCAGATCCTTCCTACAAAGAAGAGCTCCTGCAGCCCCTCAGGAAGGCCCCTGGTCAGGGTGGGAGGGACGGAGGGACACCACCACCCGGCAAAATGTGAACATAAACACTTTGGGAGGTAGGGGGAGGGGAGGAGGTTGACTTGCAGCAAGTGAACCCATCCCCGGAGAGTTTTTGACAGCTTCTGCCAAGATCTTCTGTCCTACCTTCCAGATGGCCTTCCTCATACTGCTTCTTCAGGATCTCCTGCTCAGTCTTCAAAGGAAATAGCTGCATTCCAAAAAATGAACTAAAGAGAAGTATACACTTCTGATTCCAGACTCACTTCAAAGCGACCTGTAGATTTAATAAAATATAAAAGACACGGTTATTTACTCCCCTTCCCTAAACTGACCTCACTGTTTAATTCTATAGGCCACATAATTTCATTAATATTCTATTTCTATGCCAGGGCATCACATTTAATCTATTTGAGCTTCTAGACATCCAATGGGACATTCAGAGAGAGTCAATGAGATGTCCCCCCCCCCCTAATTTCTATTGCAAGCTTCTGGGAGAGGGAATGCTGAATTTTCATAAGACTGTCTGATTTAGTAGAATTTCACCTTGACCAGGAATGAAGGTCATAGGCAGAGGGAAGGAGATGGTCCTCATCCGTCATCCTGTTGTAGAGTCACGGCCAATAACAAAAAAGAGTAGCCACCCCCACCCCACCCCCAAGCCTGATGGGAGAACGGGGTCTACCAGGCCTTGTCTGACCTGGCTTACGCAGGCTAGAAGTCCGAAAGGATGAGCACCTCTGTCGCAGGGTGCTCCTGATGATTTAGATGCAAGAACATTGTGACATGGAAGCTTTTTACTCTCAAGAACACAGATCTTTCAGTACCTCCTGGGTTTCTTAATTTTTACAACCATCATCAAGGAAGAAAAAGTTCCTTTCTTTCTTGTCAAGCATTAATATACAAGCTGAATAATTAGTATGAGTTATCACTGCTCTTGTTTTAAGCCATGTAGCCACATTCACAAATATCAAAGTACTTTGCAAGATGAAAACAACCTCAGACATGTAGGAGTGAAGTACTGCCAACATCTAGGAGAGAAAATAAAATGTCTTTCATTCTTTCATTCCATCTCTGGACCAAATTTCTTTGGAGAGGAACTTTTACTGGAATGGGGTAAAAATATGGAACGTCTGAATATAGTCCATAACTGGCTTTAATTGGCGTCCCTTTTTGACCTTCTGAAAAAAAAAAAAAAGAATCTAAACATTGTGAGGGTTTGGGGGACTAAGTTCTTCTCTTATCCCTGTAAGTGCTTCCAATCTGCAAAGGAAAGAGATGAATTTGAAAAAAAGAATGATTCTCATGATCAATCTCATAGTAGAGGAGTGGCTTTCCATGGCTCAGATTCTGGTGCATTTCATCCCAAGCTTATTTACAAAACCTCTGCTGTAAGAAGGCAAGAGAAAGTTTAGCAAAAGGAAGAATCCTCAGGAAGAAATAAACCTGGCATTCTTAGAAGTTGATTATCAGAGCAGAATTGTCCGATACAGGATACATATTTCCACGTCAATTTCACTCTGAAATCTTCAAGTAATAATAAACCTGAAGGAAGTGTCCCTTGCTGAATTATGATAAACAATTAACTGCTTCTAAAATAATCTTAAGATGAAGTATCCTGGATATGAGTTAGGTAAAATACTTTAAATTTAAATAAGTATCTCACAGTAATAATTCCCTTACTTTTATATATACATACAAAAGATATATATATATATAGAGAGAGAGAGAGAGAGAGAAAGAGAGAGAGAGAAATCTATATATATGTATATATAGATATATATCACTTCTCAGTTTTTGGTTTTTCTATTTTTTTTAATGCAAAAGTACCATTGAAATATACCAACACAGGGTCTGTCAACCCTAACGCAGTTGATATTTAGAGCCAGGTAACTAATTCTTTGTTGTGAGGGTCTGCCCTGTACACCATAGGATGTTTATGAGCATCCCTAACCTCTGTTCACAGGAGCCCTGCTGGGAGCATCCTCCTCCCCAGCTGTGGCCATTGAAACTATCTGCAGATGTTGCCAAATGTCCCTGGGGCCAAAACTGACCCGGGGCTAAGAACCACAGCATTGGTGCTTTGCGACACTAACCCCAAACATTCTGTGGCAAGATGGCATTCTGCGGAAAATTGTATAACAACTCTTGCGTTTTAATTATTTTGTTGTTCGGCACGGTTGAGACTAAGCTTGTGATCCATCTTTAAGAGACCATGTTTTGGTTTTAGTGGGCGCAGTCAGCTCCTTAAAAACATTATCCCGATGGTTTCTAATGCTGTCTGCTGTCAGATTTCGGACAGGTTCTATGGCCCTGCAACCCTGTTGTCTCATTGATAAAACAATGAAACCACCAGCTTCCCTTACAAAGTCAGATCAATTATCCCAAATAATAGGCTAAATGTTCTGTGACGTAACTGGGAGAAGCCAAATCACACAAAATAATAATACAACAAGTATATGAGAGGTTACACAATTATTAACATTAAGCATTACCGGCATAATGTACTTTTGCTCTTCTGAAAGGGTTAAAGCATGCCCCTCACCATTTTCAAGAACGATCTTAAAAATCTGCAACAGAATAGTACCAAACTCATCTCAAGAAATACCTTTTGTTCTTTGTACGCGTATTTTGAAACTCGGTTTCCAAAAGAAAATTACCCTCTCTTTTCAAACTAACCTTGGTAAATAGAAAGTTATATGATCTATTCGGAAGGGTGTTTTGGAAATAACTTTTCACTAAAAGACGGAACACAGGACAAAAGTACCTGCAGGAGGATCTATTTTCGTGGGCTCACCTGTCTTCTGAGAAACAGTGGAATCAGGTAATAAACATGAGGAGGGCGTAACATAGAGGTTGGCTTATTGGCAGTAGCTGATTCGCAGCTGGTCTAAGTACTGTCCCTGACTCATTCGACTGTGCCTGGGCTGTAGCTGAGCCCGGAACGGGGTGCTCTGTGGTGTGTACTATGGGATACAGCAAGTAGGGCAGGAGTTGGGAACAGAACACCAACCTTACATCTCTGTTTATTAAGCCGTATCGTTTGACGCTCACCTCCCTAAACGGTGTGCGTGGTGTGTCATGGGATACTGTGATGTGTAAAAGAAAGTGATGGAGCCAGAGTCAGTCACTCATACCAACAATGACTTCTTTCTTCAGCCCTTTGAAAGAGTCTTTGGACACAGTTTCCTTGTGTAACCATCACTAAACTCTATTCTCTCGGAATTGTGATCCATCCTTGCTCCTGGCTACCCTTTGAGTAACTTCTCCCCTTTCACTTGGGGTAGGTGACCTATTTTACACGACGTTCACCAAACGTGGCTCTAGTTACCTCCAAAATTAATTCTAACAAAGGTAAGGCCATCTTGGGGGAATCAAAGTGCGCACGCCACATCCCGGGAAGCTTTGTCCAGAGGGGTGCCCACATAGGAAACGCATTGGTTATGTCTGTTTTCACATTCTCTGGATGGAACCTAGGCTTAAATAAATCTTTTCATTTAAAACGAAAGTGTGAAAAGAAAATAAAACTGTCTCAACCTGCAAGCTCTGACTGCTGGGTAGAATTTGACAGCCTCTTCAAGGTGAGGCCACTAGAGCCCAGAACCTGGAAGGCATGACACAAAAACTCAGGAAAATCTGTTCTTTCTGTCAAAAGAACCGGAACCTTTACGTGGGCCAGACACGCCGTGTCCATGGGCCTGTGTGTAGGACAAGGTCATTTACTACTTATAATGTCCTCATAAAATCTGACAGTGTTTGCATATTAATACAAACTAGCATAGTTTCAGAGGCAGAGAGTAGGGAGCATCTGTTGCTCAAATCAGCATTTGTTCTTACGGGTCATTCTTAGAGTGGCTTAGATTCCAAATCAAAGTCTGAAACCAAAATATAAAATATTCTGCTGTTGGTTGGAAAAATAATTTTTAAAACCAGTTAACAGGAAGGCTTTTAGTTCATTTGTATAATAATGGCAATAACACCAGATAGGTCTCCATCACAATTTTATGACTTTCTTGCACACTGTGGGATAGAGCTGGTTAAGGAACAAGCAATCTCTTGTTGGTTGCTGTCTTGCCTGTGTTTGTCATGGATCAAAAGGGGGCCAGGTGAGAACTCACAGTGAGACAAATCTGTCATTTCTCCTCGATAAAACAGCCCAAGTGTAGTTCTGTGGCTATGTGAGTAGTCCGTAAGATTTATGCTGCTTCGAAATATCATCTTCAAGCAAGAGAATTTGTTGTTGATACACCAATGAACTTTCTTCTTATTCCAACTGAATCCGTCACCATGGGCATATTGATTTCAGTTTCTTTGCCTCAGCATGTCCTTCCTTTCCTTTTTGAAGTAATCCCCCTTGAAATTTGTAGTAAAAATGGAATTCATCATGTTCCTTCCTTGGATCCAGTCGTCTTGGAACTGAACTCCGCATGAACACAGACGTCCCAGAGAGTCCGAATTTGAACTTCTGTTTCTGGGCTGGAAACCGTATCAGTCATACCGTAGACTAAGAAATGATTTAGGGTTTGTGGAATCTTTTCTTTTTTCTCTTTAAACTAATCTCAAACAATACTCAATCGCAAGGTCATTGTCAACAGCTTGCTCCATTTGTCCTTTTCGAGAACCATTCCTTCCAGGCTTGGCCAGCTGCAACCTCTTCACTTTCATGTGCTGCCATGTAGCAGCCTTGGAACTCGGTCTGGCCTTGTATTTCAGCTGACTTTATAATTTAAATATAATTGCTGATGCACTTTCAAAAAACTTCAGGAAACTGTAAATGCTTATTTTAGTTGAGAACAGCAACGGTATTTTATGTTGGAAGAATGTTAGCATGACTACTAGAAAAATGCACATTCATCTTCCTCTATAATCTCAGACTTGTTAGCAGGTTTAGTCTGGAGATAGTTTCATAGAGTGTTTTGTCTATTTATTTTGGAGAGTCCAAAGTGTCTAAAGTGGGTTTGTGACATAATAGGTGAAAAGAGGAGCCAGGAGCCCATTTTCTAGTCCCAGACTTACTGTTGGCTCATAAAATAGCCATCCCTGTTCTTCCTTCAGGCATCCCTTCACTACAGAGCTGTAAGATATTACAGTATGCCCCAGATGTCACTGGGCTCTAGTAGAAAGGGAATCCTAGGCAATCGCCATCCACTATTCTTGGGAGTTCATTGCATGGTTCCTGGAATCATCCTCACAGTCCAGTGGCATCCCAAGACGGTGCTTCTTGTCCCCTACCATCTACATCTTCTATCTGGCTGCTGCCGGGGTAGTCGTGCTGAAGCGCACAACGTGGTAGCTCTGTGTTGGCAGGATTAAGAACAAACTCCTAGGCATGGCATTCAAGGCTCCTCACTAATCTACACCTTCCCTTTAAGGCACTCTGTGTTTGGCCACTCAGAGTTCCTTCATTGGCCCTGATGCTGTTCTCTTCTCTCACACCTTCAAGTCTTTCTAAGTGTACTTCCTGCTACTTTAAATGTTTTTCACGATTTCTTAGCCTGATACCAGGATCTGTACACTTCACTAGCTATAGAGCTATGTCTTCTTACTTCTTGGAACTTACTTTAGTCCTAGGGGAGGAAAGGTGGCCTTCTCTTCATAGTTCCTTGGTCCTTTTACACCTAGGTTTTTGCCCCTCTGCCCTCATTAGTTTACTTGTCTTTGTTCCCACATCTACCTCTTGGAGATCATGATCTTCTTAAAGGGAGGACGTGAATTCTATTGCTTTTGTCCCTCCATCCCGTATTGCTTAACAAGTATGGAAGGGAAGAAGAAAGAGGGGAGTGAAGGATGGCTGTGGGTGTCTCACAAACATTGTATTTGAATTTAACAGGTCCAAATGGGGTGTGTCATTTTTTCCCATCCCCACGTCCCACACACCACTGGGGTCTTTCCTTGGACTCCTCCATTTCAAGCACCCATCTCTTTAAGCCTTATACCTGCAAGTCTTCCTTGGGCCTCCCTTTCTTCTTCCACAGCCAGGCCCTGCCAAATCTGTCTTCCAGGCCCAGCCCAGTGTGGACCCCTCTCTCCTTCTGCGCTCTCACATCTTCTCTTCCTAGGCTACAGGGCACAAGAAATTCTGACAACTTGTATGCTCATAATAACCTTACTGTTCTTCCTCCACACCCCCTCAACTAGATCCTTCCCAACTGTTGTACTTCAGTTTAAACATTATTTCCTCAGAGACCTTTTTCTTTCTTCCCTATTGAAGTATTCACTCTCCTTCTCATTCTCACCCTCCTCGTTAATTCTCTATGGCAGCCCACTCGGTCCCTTTACACATAGTCTTTACCACCCTGTGGCTCATTAGTTTATCCCCATCCTTGCACATCACCGTCTGGATTCTTTTATGTATTTGTCTGTTTCTGCTATCTGTCCCTCTCTTCAGAATGTATGTTCCACGAGTCATTGAGATCTTATTCATCCCGGGGTCCCTAGCACCTGGCTTTTTCAAGCTCTTCTTTCCTGCTACCTGCAAAGGACCCTGCTTTCAAATGAGTCCATGCAACCCTCCCACGACAGTATAATTGTGAGTGGGTTTTCTTCACATCTATTTTCTCACCCGATGAATAGTAGCCCCTACAAGACATACTCGCTCTCGGAACTCACTTGCTCTGGGAGGGTAGCACTCCAATAACGCGTGCAGCTTTCCACCAGCATTCATTTATAAAGTTAGAGAATTCAAAAGCCTAAGCCTAGATCCTAAAGAGTAAAAATGCCCCCATAAGAGAACAGCTCCTTAATATGTGAAATCAAAACAAGTAACACTGCCTGACGTCCACCAGTGAGAAATGATGCAGATCCTATTAACAAAGTGTTAAACGATAAACATTCAGCATGAAGAAGGAGGAAAGGTAAGCTTCTAGTGGACCCTAAGAACTTTAGTGGGGGATCCCCTTATTTAAAATTCCGTAGTTACACTTAGCCAAACAATAGTTCCTATTTGAAACTTTTCCAATTGGTTTTACCTTTTAGTCATCTCATGACAAAACATTACTGTTAAAAGCATTAAAAGAGGGGCGCCTGGGTGGCTCAGTCAGTTAAGCATCTGCCTTCGGCTCAGGTCATGATCCCAGGGTCCTGGGATCGAGCCCCACATCGGGCTCCCTGCTCAGCAGGGAGCCTGCTTCTCCCTCTGCCTCTGCCTGCCTGCCTGCCTACTTGTGCTCTCTCTCTCTCTCTCTCTGTCAAATAAATAAATAAAATCTTAAAAAAAAAGCATTAAAAGATATATGGGTGTTAATTTGAAACCATATCTCCAATGGGTGTAGGGTACTAAAGACAGTGTATTTTTATTTATCAAGATCTCTTGCGTTCAGCCCGGGAAGGGTTCTGGGCTCTTCAGGCTGTGAGGTTTTCCTGTGCGCGGGTCCTGTGTAAATAGATCTGGTTGTACTTCATTTCCAGCTGTTGGTGCTTAACAAAACTAAGATGTTCTTGAAAACACCAGATGGTCCAATCATGGAAGTGTAAAGAGGGGATCTCCTTTGGGGTTTTTTGTGCCCATTAGAAGTTTACCTATCCCCCTTTTGTATGCTCAATTTTCATCATATCAGCACCTTCCAAAGAGCATCTGAATTGTTTCTCATCGGTATACTTCAGGAGAGGGCAACAAGTCTTATTTTTATTTATTAACCATTATGTGTTTGGGGGTATTTTTCTCATTGGAAACATAGGCTTTTGACAGAGTCATTGAATTCTCCCATTTAAAGAAAAAAAATGAATGTTTTCTTAAAGCATTTTAGATCTCATGATTCTATGATGAATTCATGAGACAACAATTCAAATGGACTATTAGAAAAATATTCCAGCTGGGAAATAACACCTCAGGGGAAGAGGGAGAAGTCCCGCTGCTTGAGTCAGGCTGGTTTGGATGGAACTCGGGTGGGGGAAGGAAGAGGGAGACCAAGCCAAAGGGAATTGGCTCTGCATAACCCAACATGGTCTTTCCATCTCTAATTTCTGAGTTTGTGACTCTTGTGGGAATTTTTCAACCCATAAAGTGTGCCCTTTTTCTGTCCCTGGTAATGGCCTAATGAAATAAACACTCATAAATATACGGACTTCTTAAAGATAAGATCTGAATATCAGCCTTCTCCCTCTCTCCTCTCTCTCTCTCTCTTTTACCTGGCAATAGATGTTTTACCATCAGTGTATTGGTCATGTGATCTGAGATTTTTTTCCCCATCCCACACCGAACATCAGAACTCTTTAACAATTTGATTCTTTAATTTTTTTAATTTCTAATTTTTTTTTCAAGATTTAGTTATCTATTTGAGAGAGAGAAAGAGAGAGAGCGTGCATGCACGTGGGAGGTGGGACAGAGGAGAGAATCCCAAGCAGACTTCCTGCTGATAGTGGAGGCTAACCCGGGGCTCAGTCCCATGACCCAAGAGATCATGACCTGAACCGAAACCAGGATCAACTGACTGAGCCATCCGGGCGGCCCAACATTTGGTTCTTTTAAATGTTCTGATGTTTAAGTACCTAGTGCTAAGTCATTAAGAAGAAGGGAGAATTCCAGGTTGGGGTTGTCAGAAAGGCTTTGCTTAAAGAAGCAGGGTTGAAGAAGGGACATGTGTAACCGTGAGAAACAAAGGGTATGGACACTGTGGACGAGGGCCATTCAGTAGAGGCAAAGGGACTGCAGCTTGAGCATTTTCTATGACATTCCTTATTGCCCTGGATTTAAATTCTCTATCCTGGTGTCTACCACTAGGCTCTGTGCTAATGGTGGGCTTTGCTATTAGCTCGTGTTGTTTCTAGTGCCTGATGCATTTCTTGCCATAGCATGACATACACCTTCGGGGATGCTGGCCGAGCTCTTTGTGCAAGTGAATTGTACCTCAGAACTGGTCCACCTCCAGAATCTCTGCAAGTTTCTGCTCTCCTCTCACCTTCCCATTCCCATCTCTACGGGACAAATCCCTTTTCCTTATGACCCCCTTTGGCTAATATCTGCTCTCCTGGGCTGTCTTCATGTGCCTCTTGCTTTACCCCATGCAATGTCAGAATTTGCAACATTCCCCTTTCTGGCACTTGAGTTTTTTGCATCATTGTCATTTACCACACTCTCGTACCTTTTCTCACCTGGAGTTTACCAGCCAATGTGTTTCTGCTCTCAAGAGGCCTACTCATCCTGGATATGATATTGACTTTACTCATATTTCCACCAGCATCGCATTCAGTTACTTCTCACACATAGTTCCATAGTAAACAGTCCAAAAATATAACCCCATGCTTTAATAGTTTCCCTTACTCTCAGAAGGAGACCTCACTGCCATTGTATTGAAGACAGTGACTGCCTAGTTTAGACACCATCATTCTACCATTCCTTCTTCACTGGTCCTCTCCTCTCAGCAAATCCACAACTACAAGGCACTCCAAGAAATCTGGGCTCCATAGTCCATTAAGCTTAGAAATGATGACATGCCATGTCCTCATTTGGGATATTTACAAGACAAATCCAGCCAATTAAAAATGATGAAGAACCTTGTTCTACTTAGTTTAACTTAGAGTCCTTTAAATGTTTTTGAACATGGAACTCTATTTTTTTTTCTTTGAGTAACACCCATTAACACTACAAAACTCTTGAGATATCGAACAAACTTTGGAATACTGCCTTAGCATATAACATGTCCAAATCCATACTATTAAATAAATTAATTAAAGTGAACAAATTAAACCCTCCATAGTGTTGATAACCCTCAAGATTTTGTCTTCTCATGTCTCCTTTCTTTGACCATTGTGCTTATTGAGATGAGGTCTTGGTCTCTAACCCCCTTCAAGTAGTTCTCTTCACTTTATGTGGTTACCACTTACATGTAGACATCCCATCGGTAGCTCTGGTCTCAAACTCTGTCCTAAATTATAATGCTCTATTTCTGACTGTGTGCTTGAAATCTCCACTGGGTGACCTCTGGTAGCACCAACATAAATATGTCTAACTCAGCTCATTGTGACCGATTCCCACCCTGAACCCGCTCTCAGTTGGTGGTGCCAGGATCTTCTTTGTCCCAACATTGATCATTTGAATTGAATAGGGAAAAGTAGAAGTGAGCATTTTCTTTCAAATCAGATATACCTGGAGTTCAATTCAGGCTGCGATTTACTAATCATTTCAGCTTCAAGATCCTCCTCTATAAAACAATGGCAAGAATAAACAACACGTACCTACAGAGTTCTCACAAGCTTAGTGGATACTGCATGAATGCAATGTCTTGCAAAAGGAAAACCCTTTGAAATATCTCATAGATCCATTTCATCTTTCTATTCTTCTTCTACTCCTGGTTCAGACTCTGATAATCACTTAACAGTCCCAATATTTGTTTTTAGGACTTCAATATCTCTCTTCCCTCCATATTCACTATGCACAGTTTTACTGCTTATATATAAAATATAAATATGGGATTATATATTGTTGTACTGTAATAATGATATCCTTCGAGGAAGAGAAGAAGACATTTACCTGATATACAGTCTTCTCATCATATGGTGAGAAAGTTATGCTTTATTTCACTGGGCATTTGGAGTTATGATTTGACTTAAACTATAACTAAATTTTTGGAACAATGGGATTCTTTAGAATAGAGTTTTGCTAAGTGCATTTCTCATTATCTCCTGGGAACAGAGAGGGCTGAGAAATGAGGTTTAAGACAAGGGTACATCATCCTGTCAATACTACTGATTGTTTTACCAACTCAACTTTTAGGTACATGGCCCATACCCAAAACAGGAGAGAGAGAAAAAAATGACAGTAGCTGAGAGATATAAAATTTCCTTCTAACTTCACAACTTGGCATTTAAAAAATACTTATAATTCACAAGAATAAACAATGAGGTAATGGTCCATAGGGTTCTCTGGGGCCAATTTGGACTTAAAACAGTGGTGGGTCACTCCCAAATATCTAAAGTTCACATTCAGTTTGGATCATGACCAAAGCATTCAAAAGAATAGATGGAAGTTTCTCAAACCACTGGAGATTGGAAATGTGAGCTGGAAATCTCATGTGCCTTCATGGTATTTTTTTATTCTTCTGGTTTAGGCAGAAATGAGAAATTAAGTTTAAGTTAAACATTTCACATTACTAAAAAATAAACTGATGGGCATCCAAATATGGACTTTATAGTACTCATTAAGCACACCCTCTTTCCAAAATTCACCATCATTTTTATAAAATGGTCTTCCTGATCTGTGTTAATTTAATTTTAATTAATCCATTCTTTTAGAGAGTAAACAATAGGAGAAATCATGCAGTTACCCAAATAGTCTTTCAATAGTCAGCTGATCCCTCAATTTTAGAAGTCATTTGAAATGCACCTACTTTCATTTGAAATGCATACTTTCTCAGTTCTTTATAGTTATATAAAGTACTGTGCCCTATTGGGAGGGAAATCACACCTCATTTGGTTTAGCTACATTAAGGTTGGGCCTACACAACTGGAAATGAAATGGAGCAAGACTGAAAAATATAGGTAGCCTGATTTACTGGAAAAGGTGGATATTGTGTCATCGGGGCAATAGTAGGGATGGCACCTCCAAGTCTGTGTTCTTTGTCTGGATGGTGAAAATGAACTGCTACAAGTCAAATCAACTGAAATATTTCTGTTTTGACATGAACTAGCTGAAATGGTTAAAATGTGCAATATAACACTTTCCATTATGTAAATCACAGACAGAAAATTTCAGTGGTTCTCAAGGACAGAAGGACTAATCAGCTCCAAAAAGTATAATGAAGATAATCTCATCTTGGCTTCCAGTTGTCCTAAGTTGGGGAACATGTGCCCTAACCTTGGAACTCATTACTCTTTCCATGTCATCATGGTTTTATTTAAAGCAGAAGGAGCTCAGGAAGGAACTATGCCATACTTACGACTGCAACCAATAAACAGGCAAATGGTTTCTGAGAACTACTCCTTTTTGTCCAACCAAGTGCAACTTGTCCTTACACATAGTGGGTGAACATTAGTAAATAGATATTGAATTTAATGGATTTCTTTTGGGCAACATCATTTGGGCTTAAAAAAAACAAAAACAAAAAAACGCTGACGAGAAAGGAAAATGCCAAGGCAGAGTCCCACAGTTGAATTGTTTTTGCCTCCTTCCACCCTACTCCACTCCCAATTCAACGGCCTGTGCCCAGGAATCGAGGGAAGATGGGAAATCTTCACTGAGTAAAGGGAAGGGTTTATTTCCCCAACATTGAAAACACACAGACTTCGGTTCAGGTTTTGAATCCACTATCTCTTCATTGCCATATGGAGTGCCTTATGTACGCAGTCCTTCAACAAACCCTGCAAGGGTTCCCATGAGGCACATGATGCTCAGGGCACTGGGGAGAGAGCAAACTGCACAACGTTGCCCAGATGCCAGGCTAGATCTTGAGGGCATTCATATTGCAAGATGCTTATAAATGTCCTTTCACTACAACCCCACTGTTTTGGGATCTCGCTAGTGGAACCCGGGAATCTGGATGTAGTAGGCATGAGCCAGAGAAACAAATATGGTGAGAACACAGTTTCTCTCCTCTAGGCATTCTTCAAGTGGGATAGTGGCATGCATATGACTCATTCAGGAGTCTGCCAAGAATAGAGGTACAAACTAAGCATTCTGGCAATAGGATATTTTTGAAATCTGGCCACGGGAGTTAGGAAAGAAGCATTGCATGTTTTTTATGGGAGGATCACTGGGGACAAGAGATGTGACAACATTTTAAAAATTACATCATCAATATAAACATGTAGATATGTTTGTATATGACTATCCATGCATATGTATGACTATATGTGTGTATGATCTCGTCAATGTCATGCTTATCTTACACACTGTCGAGGATGTTTCAAGTTGTCATTATGTCACAGGACTTAAAAAATAAGCTCTAAGTTGTTCAACACATGAGATCAACTTTATATTCTGAAATTAATAAGGCAACTGCATTAACACTTTTTTGATAAGTGTAATTATGTTTTCCCCAAACTTTTAGTATTATCTCACTCGGGGGGTGTGTTTGTATGTGTGTGTGTGTTTCTGGCTTCCTTTTTTTTTTTTTTAATCCTCATTGCTGTTATTTGTTTATGTTTGCTTCACTCCACCATATTATGTAGACAAAATCTTCAGTTAAGACCAATCAATACAACATAGGTCAACATTCACTATTTATAAGTTAAAATTATTTCTCTTTCATTCTTATTGGTAAGCTAGAAAAAACACTCCTTACTCTTTTAAAACGCCTCGATTAGCATTTCCCTTGATTTTTTGTGTAGTCTAGAGTCAGTAGAATTCCGGAGAGATTTTTATGTTTTTTTTTTTTTTTTCTTTTCTCCTCTTCACCCCCTCCCACCAGATGCCCACAGGCATTTGAGTAGCCTTCATGCACCCCCAATGGAAGTTGTGACCCACTCCACACCCACAATACCATTTGCAACAGCACTGACAAAACCATAAGCACAGAGGGACTTGGACTTCTAATGTCACCGCTGTGCATTATCCTTACCCTTGGGATCTTTATTTTGTCATTTTTGTGGTCGTGACAAGTCAGTGATGACTAATGTAAACAGGGGAGCTCTGGAAAGCAGGCCCCTGAGCTGCTCTTCTGGAGGCTTCTTGCCCGCCAGAGAAGGCATCTCTCGGTGCCTCCTTCTGAGCCCTAGTTTGGACTCCAAGGCTCTCTGTGGCCAGCCTTCTTACTGCAAGAGTACACTTTGATATGAAGTCTTATCAAGTGCTTTACTTTGATGGGGCACAGAAGTGGTGTGTTTCACAAGACCTTCCCCCATAAATCTAGCAGTCAGCCTCGGAAGACCGTCGGCTTTTCAAGATGCTCTTTAGCTAGAGCCTACTGCAAACATGCCCGGTTATTTCCTTTCACACCTGATTTCTTTCCAGAGTCCATGAACTCAGCACCTGGTGAAGCCATACTTGAAAAATAATTTAATGTCACTATTCAGTCGGTTGTCAGTTACAAGGCCTGAAATTCTTCTGGGGGCATCTCAGGATGCCTTGCTTTTATTCATTATTAAGAAGCGTTTGGGCAATCAAAAGACTGGACTTTGGGAAAAAAAGGCTGTTTGGGAGCTCAAGTCTTACTCTACCATCGGAGACTTTGGGAGAGTTCTTTCACCCAGCATTTCCATTTGTCCTATAAATATAGTAGTATATACTATATCTAAGTATAGATTGAGAATAGTTGCAGGAACTATTTTTTTAGGAAGTATGTGTGTAAAAAGCCAGGCAGATAGTAGGTTTTTCAAAAATAACATTAGAAAAAAACCCACCCGTCTATTGAATACAGTTTTAAGGACTTTTTAAATAAGAAAACCTCTCAAAATGGATTGAAATTGCTTTTGTTCTCTCAGTATAAGGCCTTTGGAAATTTGTTTAAAGAATGAAGATCCTCATCCCTTCTCTCTGTAGTCTGAAGGGACTAGAAAGCTTTGCCTGGAGAAAAGTCAGACGGAGTTCCCAGATGACAATGGTTTCTACCAATTAGACCCGAAAAGGGTACAGTTGACTTAAAGGTGATGCTCATTTAAGATAACCAACCACTCCCTGTTTGAGAGCTGGATATTATGGCCAGTTTTTATTTGTTTTACTTCACACACCACTCCCTTGTTTCCAGCAATTTTTCAGTATACTAAAAATAGTCTCACCCTAAACCCAACTGGGCTGGCCTCTGATTTTTTCATTATACTCCCCAGTCTTCTCACTGCTCTAAATCTCTGACTATCATGCCAGAATGTTATGGAGAATGTGTTTTGTTTATTTGAACTAAGCCAATGACCTTTTCAAACATTCTCATCATGAGCTGCCTATTACATAAAGTACCTTCTGTGCATAATGAACAAATAGGATCACATTCCAGGGCCTTATGGGATAGAACGAATTTCCCCTGAGATCGTCAACTTTTTAAAGAGATGTTCTGCAGAACCGGCAATGTTAACATGATATGATGGAGACACATCATGACAAAATAGCATTTTGTCACAATGGTGATGTGAACTTCAGAAGATTTGGATCCCGAGTTTGGACTCACTGCCAAGAATGTGGATTCTTTTTAAAGTGTCCAGATGTCTTATGTCTGTAGAACTGGGCTTTTAGAAATTGTTTATTTGTTGGTTTATATCAGGACAAGAAAGAGTACATTGCCTTCTTGAATCTAATTCAAGTCGCTTCAAGAGTCTGAGAAACATACCATACCTTCAGACACTTATTTTTATCTCTTCTGTGGTAGACTTTTATTGACTGGATCAAAGCTAGGCTTATTAAAAAACAAAACAAAAATAAAAACAAGCCTTTTATTTTAAGCAAAGTCAAAATGTTAAATATAATTTCATATATGGAAGACGAAGGGAATTATTAGAAGCTGACTTTTTCTAACCTTGACATTTCTCCAGAAGTGCCAAGCAAGTGGGGTTCTTAGGACTTTTCTCCACTGTGTGTCTGAGGGTCACCTGTGTACTGAGGCCTCTATATGTACATTCCAGGGGTGACCATCAGTGGTGGCAATGGGATGGCCAAGGTGCAAATTTATCATCCGATTCACTTTGACTGTCCTTTTTCTAAAACTTCAAGAGCACCAAGGATTTGAATTTGCTCAGAAAGTCACGACTCGCTTTTTTTCATCTACCTTATTTCTTGGGAAATTTCACCAGCTCCAGGTGATAAAGAGAGGGACCCAACGGTTCCATTTAGAAATTCATGTCCTTTAAGAGCAGGAATTTTTACCGTTTTGTTCACTGCTGTGCCCACAGTATCTAAAAACATCCAGGGCACGTGGTGGTGGCTGCTTACCTATTTATTACAGGAATGCATGGACTGGTCAGACCAATATTCCTGATTG
This sequence comes from Eumetopias jubatus, assembly GCF_037043125.1. Taxonomy (NCBI): domain Eukaryota; kingdom Metazoa; phylum Chordata; class Mammalia; order Carnivora; family Otariidae; genus Eumetopias; species Eumetopias jubatus. Next base: position 131,371,682 of record NW_028274813.1, read on the forward strand.
CCTCTATTTTGAGCATAAAAATCAGATATGCATTATCCTCCTCACAGAGTTGGCTGTTCTTTTTGGTTGTTTGTGCAGATGAGAGTTAGGCTTTCCTACAATATTGAGTTAATTGTTCATGGAAATGATGTGATCGCAAGAAAAGCCTTATACTTGGTGGCAGGACTGAGGATGTATCTTTGTGATATGATCCCTGGGTGACACCGTGGATGGTATTCACTTTCCCTCATATTGGATTTGTTCATATATTGCTCGTGAGCACTTTTCCAAACATCGTAAGTGGTTATGAGTTTCATAATTCTGGTTAGCAGGTCCTGACACTTTTGCAAGAGAGTCATCGAGAGGAAGAAATTATGGAAACCTTAATGAACCCATGGTCATTTCAATGGTACAATATTTACACCTAAAACTATAGCACTGGCAATGTGACTGCTCAAGACAGCCCCTTGAGAAACTGAAACATCAGGGAGGAATCCTTTAGTATTACACTGTCCTGAGGTCTAACATCAAATTACATTCGGTTTGTTTGTTCACTTTTCAACCAGAGATGCACTTGAAAATATGCAGTCTCCCAGGGAAAGAATAATTTAGAAACTCGTAAATTTAGAGTTAGGTAATTGACAAGCCTAACAAAGATCCAGGAGAGACCTTAAGAGTCATCAGGGCCAATCTTTCTGCTTTATGCTCTATTTATACCAAGGGGGGGGTATAATGCTAATTGTACCGATTAGCATTATATAAGCAATGGACACGTTCTAGGGAGGAATGAAAGAGATATCTACAGAGTATCTGTGTGGTGCTTCACCAAATCTTGCCTTATTTAATCCTCTCAACAACCCTGTGTCATATTGTGCCGCTCCCTTTACTTTCATATACATGAGTCACCACTTTCCAGAAGATTAAATGAGATAATGCATCTAAAGGTGTTACCTAAACCGCAATGTGCCATGCCAGTATTAAATACTGCTAGAGCACATGAATTTATAAGAATGCGCTGTTCCTACAGACCTACAATCTCAGTGAGCTGGTAGCAGAAGGCCTTCTGTCCTGCTGTGTAGCACCACACATCAGTGACGAAGGGCACTGGGGTAGGGGTGGGGGGGCGGTAAAGAACTAATTAGTGCAAAATTTGTTAGTTCTTGGGGGATTTCACTTCCATTACTCCAGCTCACTAATGAATAGTAAGCCTTTTACTGGCTTCCTGGCTTCTCAGGACCTAGAAGTCAGGGTGCCAACAGACTCTCGCTGAACCTGGTAGCAGAAAAGAAGGAAAAGCTGGTCCCTCCCCAAGGAGTGTTGTAATTGGCAAAGAAAATATGAGGATCCTGGCATAGGAAGCAGTTTCTGGAGCTTGAAGCTAACTAAGGCTTTTCCTAAACTCCAGTTCTGGGTGTAATAACGAGCAGTATCCACAGCAGAATCTGTCAGCAGCTTCTCAGGGACTTGAAGCAGACAAATACCATAGCAGAACAGGGGCAAGATGGGCTGCAATGCTTCTTCGTGAAGACGTCAGGCTCTGGTGAGCACAGAAAGAGCCAGGTTTGGATAAATCAGGGAGGTCGTTAGGCAAGTGTTAGTTGGGACTTAAGGAAGGGGTCCTTTGCCTTGAAGGCCCACAAACTTGTACTCTTGCCTTAATTATATAGTGTAGTTCCTTAGAGAAGGGTGTGCGTAGGTAGGCGAGACTGTGACATCATCTGTCAGCTGGCTGGAGAAGAAAGTGCTGGTCTTAGAAGCACGGAAAGCTGAGTTTGGGTGGTGGTGAATGTAGATGATCCTCTTGGGTTTCACACTGCCCAACAGAGCAATGGTTTGATGGCATTTGGCTGGGATGAGAAGGAGAGTCACGCCCTCCATTTTGTGGGAATATAAATAATTCCTGAACCTCTCCAAATCAAACGTCCATGTCCACCACAACCCCAGACCAAATGAATCCAACCTTTACTGAGTGGACTTGGGCATCCATGTGTTTTTGGTTTTTGTTGAAGTCTCTCAAGTGATTTTCATTGTCGTCAAAGCTTGAGAACCATTGGCTTCAAAGTTCTAGGATGGAAATTTGCAAGGTGATGTTCAGTCTGTACAGACCACTTTTCCTGTTGTTACTCAGCTGTTAGTTATCCAAGGTGACACCTGGATATGTGACAAAGGGCAATTATTAGGAGGCAATTATCCTGGCTGGTGGAAACTGACACCAACTTGGTGGGTCTTATAAGGTATTCACTTGCTACCTAAGCTCCAAGGTCTGTTCCACATTAGGAATGGGGAAGTAACAAGTTAGGAGCCCACCATGGTCTGTTTCATGGGGCACATACTGTGAGTTTTATTTCTTTGATTATACAGAGGAGTATTAAGGAAAGCCTTCTTCCCATTCCTTGATAATCCCCATCTCTTGGATTTAGGTGGCTGCCTCCTTTTGAAATTAGCCAGCTTGCCAATCTCTCTCACTGACTGCTACAAATGGCTGCTGAAGTTGTACAAAGTTTGTTGATACTTCTTGTTTGGGTTCAAGATTATAACATTTTTCTATGGGGCTGGCATTATTGGGATTACACTAGAAGGCTGGAGACAAAATTCCCATAGTTTTGGTGGACAGAATGACTCGTTTTCAAAGTAGAGACTGGATGGTTACAAAGGGCTCAAGGATCTAGGAGATATTAGAAAGTCATTAGGACAAGGTATGTGTGTAAGGAAGCCTACTGATGATTGCTAGGATCTCTCCCCAATTCCAAAAGTTAGAAGAGAGAAGAGCCAGAGCAGAATTGGCCAGAACCTGGGGTTCTGACAGCACCAGAGGCTTATCTAGATGGGGGCTGATCTTTGAAAAAAAATTCAGACTCTAGAAAGATCCAAAAGTAGTTGTATGGTAGATATGGAAGCAGGAAGGCAAAACAGGGCCTCAGGGATGTCTAGCAACAGTGGTGAGGAGAGGCGGAAGACAGGGGACAAACAGCATTTAGGAAGTATGGCCATACTCGTGGAACTCTGGTCTTCAGCACTAGAATTATGGGAAAACATGCCAGAATCTAGGAGGACTTTGTTCTAGGTTCTTTAGAAGACACATACCGTGTAGGAAAGCAAGGCAACGAGTTGTACTTGGGGGAGAGGAAGTATATGGAATTGGGCTAAGAGTTACAGGCTTGTCCTGTGAAGAAGTCTGGACCTGGCCTCAAGAAATGGGGAACAGATTTTGTCCAGCGGCCAACGGGACTTTGTGCTTGGTCACTGAACTTCTGGTCTGTGGCTCCCTGAATTCCCCCTGGCCCAGGGGCAGGATGATTTCCAGAGTCATTTCAGGGCTGGACCTGTAGGTTGAGGTTAAGTGGTTCCAGCTTCTGAGGTTGGAAAGATGGAGAGGCAGAAGCCAAAGGGATCCTCACCATTAAGTTGTTTTTTGTTTTTTTCTTTAACTCAGTTTTACTTTCCCTCCCCAGCTACAGTTTTGTTGTGTGGGTGTGTTCTAATAGTCTGTTCAGAGAAGAAGATTAGATAAATGATTCTAAGTCAAACATAGTTAGAAGTGACAGCATTGTGTAAAGAGCAAAAATGATTTACTACTGAAAATAGTCAAACGTATTTGATGTTCTTTTATGCTCTGGCATATCTGGTATTATATGGGACCCATAAATATACTTAAGTGCACATGGTTACATACTAAGAAACCATAGCTATGATAGGGGGATATTATTGATAAAATATTTTAAAAATCACTACTATCCCCATTTCAACATATTTTAAAGTGTGCACTTATTTAAAACATTTTACTTTTATTTAGGTCTCTGTAAAACTTTATTCTCATTTTCCCGCTTGAAGAGAAAAAATCTGAAATCTTTGGAAGATCTATTGTTGCCCTATTACGCATGATATTCAGAGCCCCCCCCCCCCCGAATAAAACAACCTGAAAAGGAGTTTGGGAAGTGTTGTGTTAACCAACATAGCGCTGAGTTCGCAACTAAATAACCAGCTACATGCCCCCCTTTTGTGTCATCAAGTAGTGCGCATTCTTAAAGTGATAATGGAACTAAATTTGGAGAGAACGGGCCCTCAAGTTTCAATTTATTTGTTTCACAATCACAGACTCAAACTGAAGGGGAAATTAGGCTGCAGTTTGATAAATAAAGCACTATACATTCAAAAACAAAATGCAAAATGAAAACTTTGAGAACTTCAAATAATCAAGGATCTTAGATTAATTCCATCAGTGGTGGAGCGTTTTTTTTGTTGTTGTGAATTTGCTGGAGAATTTAGTATGAAAGCACTCTAACTAGAGTCTGATTATATCAGCGTCTCCATTTCCTTTTAGCACACACATCTGTTGTCGTGGGGGGTTTTCGGAGGGGAGAGTGTGGTTGTGGTTATTATGGAAATCCGGCAAAACCAAATATTTTAAGGCAGATGAGAAGAAACCCACAAACAGTTGGCTCACAAATGTTGTAATGCTTTCGGCACCCAGGCCCAGAGTGAGCTGCAGGAAGAGCCGCGTTCCCGGTGGCCTCTGTTTTATCTGTCTCGAACACTGCACTGCTCTTGTTAGTTAACTGGAGATTGTTTTCACCCTTTATCCCCCCCCTTTTTTTAATTGTTGTTACTCTGTTTTGCCTGAAAGCTGCAGTATCTCACTGTTCATTATTCCCGGTTCGGTCAAATCCTGTCCAAAATTAACCCGTCGTTTGCTGGGCTTATCCTCCTGCTTCTGTTTCCACACGAGATGCACAAAATGGACATTGCTCTCGCTCCTTTAAAGCTTGCAGTGCAATGATGGGGAACTTGTCCTCATGATCTCAATGCTGATTTTACTGGCTCACTCCTTTAATATTTAAATTCGCCAATGAGCAATGTTTTCAATTATTGACAAATTGTCCTAAAATCCTCAAGTTCCATCACACTGTGATCCAGTCTCTCTGTCCCCATAGACCTAGTTAGACAGAACCTCTCTGGACTTCTGTTTCCCTTTTCTGACTATTTTGATTTGAACTTTTAAAGGAGACCTCTGAGATTTCAAACTAAAACTATTAGAGGAAGGAAGGAAGGAAGGAAGAAAGGAAAGAAGGAAGGAAAGAAGTAAAGAAAGAAGAAACAGAAAGAAAAAGAAAGAAAGAAAGAAAGAAAGAAAGAAAGAAAGAAAGAAAGAAAGAAAGAAAGAAAGAAAGAAAAGAAAGAAAGAAAGAAAGAAAGGAAGGAAGAAAGAAAGAATCCAATGGTCAATGAGCAGGAGAAGCAGTTTCTCATATCAACATCAGATTCCAGAGTATTCAACTTGAATTAAGTGCAGCCATCAGAAAAACCATAGAAATGGGAAAGTTGCTGTTATAAATTAATGATTATTTGCCGTGCACGTTAGAGTGGCTGTTTGCTCCACATTTTACTGTGATGTTTTATTCTTATTCAGTACAACAGTAATTGGGTCTTAAACATGATAAAGTATCTTCAAGCTGCATTGGTAGCTGAGCTGCCTACAGCAGGTTTTTAACTCTAGTTAAAGAAGGTTAATCAAAGTTAATGAATCTGTTTTATCCAATGCCACCGAGCTTATCACAAGAATGTGCCAGGAGGTAACTGAACAAAAATCCTGATTGTTCAGCTGCGCGCACAAATACATTTTTAACATCAGAACGTTTGCAAGCGTCCTGGATGGCCCTGGGTCCGGTCCGGCCATGGCTGGTACCTGCAAGCTCAGTAGTGTCCCCTTGTACTGCTCATGCTTCCGCCGTGAAAAAATATGAGACTTACTGGAAATACAGGGGTAGGAAGTACAATCCCACATCCAGCTTTCAGGGGGAGAATATCAAGAGACTGTTGCATTCAGAAGTTCAGAATAGCTCTGCTCTTTATGAAAGAATATGAGGAGCCCCTAATAAGGCTAATTCATTAGAACAAGCATGTGTTACTAAAACACACCACACAAGACCACAGGCATCCAAGCCAGACAGCGCAGCAATTAAAGTTGCCTCCCTCCCAAACGCAGGCTACCCACCAACTCTTAGCCCGGAGTTCTGTTTCGTTTTCTTATTAGAAATGGCACTGAAGAATGCAAGTTCATAATTTGTCAGGCACCAGAGGACTCATACGTCTCCGGCCATGGCACCGGTTTTGTTCACTTTAATTTTTTTTTTTTTTTAACTCAAATCCTGTGCCTCTTTTGTCAGGGCAAAGGAAGCAAAACTGTTTGCTGGGGAATGCACCTTGCAGCCTGGAAAACACTGCCTTGTTGCATTTGAAAAACCCTCACAATGAGACATCATCCTCCAAATATCTAAATTCACAGTGGTGGAGAGTTTTTCATCTTAATCCTGGCATTTACAGAAAACACACCACACACACACACACACACACACACACACACACACACACACACAACCCTCAGTCTGCAGTGACACCTTTTCTTCCCCCTTTGGGTTTCTGCGCGCCCAGTGCTTTGGAATGAGATTCATAGCAACTCAGGACTGTTGCTGGCATGGAGAGTGCCCTGCCAAGGAGACAGAAAGAAGCAGAAAGAAGGGGCGGGGAGGACTATTGTGGCTTTCCCTCCTGTTCCCTTTCTAAACCTAAATAATATTTGTACTTGGGGGGAAGGGTGTGAAAAAGGGATTGACCGGGGAAGCAAGGCAGAACCCAAAAAGTGACGGGGTAGAGAAAAAAAAAAAAAAAAGAGCCCGAGGACGGAGTGGAGCTTTGGTCAGAGGAAAGGCCTCCATCCCAGGTTTCAAAAGCATATTTTTCAGTTTCACAAACCACAACCCCCTTGACGAGAACTAGTTGCGAAATTCAGTGCCTGTTAGGCCTCAGCTAATTAGAAAAAATGGGCTTTTTTTTCTTTTCCTTTCTTTCTTTAGCACCTTTTCTTTCAAGCATTTAGTCTCAGGAGGGGGATCCAGGCTCTTGGCCGGGCTGTTTTGAAAACACGCTTTTGAATGCCTCTCCCTAATTCACGCCTTTTGTTTTTTAGCTTTTGTGTTTGCCAGTTTGACCATATAACGTTATACATCTGGTGTATAGCTTGTTGGGGGCTTTTTTCTCCCAGGGATCCTGTGCATTCCCTATAGGACCCTCCTGAGCTTCAATTTGAGCGATCCGTGTAACATAAAGGGGGTAAGGGAGGGGAGAGGAGGCTGGGGGAGGGAGGGAGCAGCGGAGGGGAGGAGGCCTGGGGGGAGACAGAGGGAGAAATGAGTGAAACATAAAAAAAAGTTGAAAAGAATTCTTTCGCTGTCCTCTTTTCTTCTCACTGTTGCGACTGGACCCTGAGTCAGCCGGCGACAAGGCCTCGGTGGGAAAATGACGGGGCCACAGAATAGATAACTCATTGGAATTCTGGCAACATATTCGTAAATAAAACAAAAGTGGAGAGGCGGGATGGGGGAGGGCGTGTGTTCCTGGGGACGCGCAGCGCTGCCTGCACCAGGGCTGGGGGACATTTGCAGGGCTCTGGGACTCGCCTCTTGCAGGGGGAATCTAAGATGGTCAAATGAAAGGAATTCGGATGGCCTTGCCCAGGCTTGTTTAGCAGAGCTCTTGCAGCTGGAGATGTTTATTATTGCAGCTATGAGGATGCTCCCGCAAACACACTTTCCAAGCAGGGAGAGAGCTGAAATAATCCGTCTTGCTGCTTCAGAGCAGCCTGCAAGTTCTGAGCTCCAGCACAGGGTTTTGTGTTAAAAACAGGAGCATACCTGCCCGGGGCTCTTTCTCCCCAGGGCCTCTCAAGAAGAGTTGCCCCCATAGTAGGTGTGCATGTTTCTTTCCCAGCCCCTACCTCCCCCAACCTCCCCCACCCCCACGCACCTTGGATGAAACAGTTTGGATGCCTTTCCTGGGAACTGTGGCATTTATGTAAGTTTCCTCATGGGAACAGCTCCCCAGTCTGCTAACTTGAACACCCCATGAGAGATCTTCTAGCCAAGTGCTCAGCTCACTCGATTTCCCCATCTGCGAAATGGACAGCAGAAACTGCCCCCCATGTCAGAATTCTCAGATTTCACATACTTGGCATTCTTTTTATAATGGGTTTATTTCTTATCAATAAGTATATACTTAGCAATAAGTATATTCTGTAAATAAACATATGAAATCTACCTATCTCTATGACATAGGCACAGGTTTATATCATGTGCAGGTTTATTTCATATATGATATCATTATAAAACCCATTATAAAAAAAGCACAGGGTGTCTTGATTTGGGGTGAAATCAAACGTAGAACGAATGGAAAGGAAGACAACATGTTTGTAGCTGGTGTTTAAAGTTAAAACGAGCAGCCTTCTTTTTTCTATACTTTTGAACAATTTCAAAAGCAATACTAGACATGAAAGCAAAACAAACTCATTTTGGTGCAAAGCTTATGAGTTATTTGTGTTTCCCCAAATTCAGCGAGGGGGCGGGTGGGTAGGGAATTTGTTTTAAATATAGAAATGTGGAAAATACAAGAAACTCGGCAGAATATCTGGGAAGGTTCTGCGGCTCATAGTGCAGAGTTTATTAGAAATGTGATGGTACTCGTGGATACAGTTTTCAAAAACAGCCAAGGAAAATGCTGCAAGAGAGCTTACTGAAAAGTACCATTTTGGGGGCTCACATATTTGCAAGCCAGGGGACCAGCTGATGAGTCCTTGGCGAGTGTTTGTTTAGGTGGAAATCTCTATCCCTGCCTGCCCTCAATCAATTCAGCCACCTGACCAGCAATGCAGATCCCAGGGCTAACAACATGAAATCAGCAAACCTTTACAAGGATGGAGTAAAATCTTTTTTTTTTTTTTAAGAGACTTTTAGCTAAGACACTTTGCTGTTCCATCAGACACATAATTATACAATAGACTAATTTTCAAGAATCTGCTTTTTTCCTAAACATCAATCAGACTGGTAGAAAACACCTACTATTCAACATTGACATATACTGTAATTCCCTTGGAAAAGTAACTTACCTTAGGGAAATATTTTACTTAACAGAGAAAAAGACGGTTTATTTACTCCAAGTTCCTTGCAAGGTTGTTGTCTGCTTTTTGTTTGTTTGTTTGTTTTGTTTTGTTTTGTTTTTGTTTAAACTAGTTTCAGAACTTGGAGAAGTTAAGACCAGGCTCAGGGGCAACAACAAAAACACCAAAAAAAAAAAAAAAAAAAAACCCCTCATGGACTTTAACATTCTTAAATGAATTCTTTAGCTTCAAAATGTAAAACTGTCCCAGCAAGAATGTCACCAAGTGTAAGCACAGAAGGATCTGTATTTTACTGAAAATACTCTCTCCAGAACATCCAGAGCTTACACAGAGAATGAGCTGCCATAATGTTATGCCCTGTTTGTATTTCTCATATATTCTGGTACACTTAACAATTTGATACTATTTTCTCAAAGATTTCTCAGACTGAGACTCCTACCCAACCCATCCCCTCTTGTAGTCCACACGTCTAGATTTGCAGGAAAAAAAAATGTTCTCCCTGTTTTCTGTGAAAATCGGCTCTGTTTCTTTTTTTTTTCCATCCCCCCACCCCCTCCCCTCTAGAACCCTCAGTTTGTTTCTCAGAGTCAAATTAGAGGTGAGCTTGGGGGCAGGTAAGAGCAGCAAAAAAAAAAAAAAAAAAAAAAGGAAGACAGACAAATAACAGTTAACCCACTTAAGAAAACAACATTCTGTTGATTGATCAACACCCTTTAAATTTTCGCTATTAATGATTCTGACAGAAACAGGAACTGCCAATAACAAACTTGATTTCCAACGTCCCCAAGGTAATAATAATCCACTCATTTGACCATCTCCCCAACTGGCCCTCCGTAGCAGTTTCTGTTTGGTTTTTGAAGCAGGGAAGCCTTATCTTTCTTTGGAAAAAGAATGGGGGTGGGCAGGGGTGGCGGGGAGTGGGCAGTGAAGTTAAGGAGTGTGGAGAGAAAACACATGGAAATTTAATGTGAAAGTTTCTTGTTGCAATAAAGCTGTTAGGTTTGGCATGAAGACTGTTATCAGATGGTTTCTTTGACATTACTTGAGCCTTTCAGTAAGTAAGACAAGCCTGAAGGATTAGGTTGTCAACTTCAGCCTGTCATGTTTGGGGGGGGGGTCTTTTCTTTTCCTTCTTCCTTTCTTTTCTTTTCTTTCTTTTCTTTTCTCTCTCTCTCTCTCTTTTTTTTTTTCCCCTTCTTCTTCAGTTGCATCTCCCTTCACCAGCTTTGGAGACACAGCAGAGGTGGTTAATAGTGGATAGAGGACAACCCTCAACTCAACCCCACATTGATCACGAATGTCCAGCTTTTAAAGACAAGTGAGCCAACCAAGCTGGAAGGCTAATCACCCTGAGCAAGTATGAATTTATCTAAAGAGGATTTCATGTGGAACCCCCGGAGCCGGCCGCCAAACGGATGACTGCACATTTTAAGAAAGTTAGTGGGCCTTCTCCCAATCAACTGTCAGGCCACATAAAAGGTCTGGAACACGCTGACTTAAGCAAACGATATTTAGCCATCTCAGGATACCATAAGGCCCGAGATTTTGCTTTGTTGGAGCTGACAGGAAATATTGATACGTATCAAGTAACACTCCTGATGTGAAAAGGAAGATGTGACTCCTTTCAGCTCTATCTCTATTTGCAAAACTGGCCTGTGCTTTGAAAACAAGGTGGGGGCAGGGGAGATGCCCAGCTCAGCACTTCACTTGGGACTTTTCCAGCTTTCCTGGGACTGCGCAATTTAGTGAAAATGGGAACCGAGCTCAATTTGCCTGTATTTAGAACAACAGAATTGATCGGAATTTGAATTTGCAAACTCTCTGAATGTCCAGCTGACAGGTGGACCCTGCAAACGACCCCAATTCTCTTCCTGCAGTTTATTAGCTTCGAAAACCTGCCATGGGTTATGTCTCGGTGTGTTAATATTCTAAAGTATCTGAGAAATAGCTGGCTATCAAGTCTAACAGGCAAACGCTCTAAACAGGTCCTATGAATGGAAGCTCTGTTCTTAGGAGAAATTACGTTCATAATCCTCTGATTCATCACTTTTAGTGTTTTAACCACATGGGGAAGAAAATCATAATGTCCTGTCTTGGCAAAGTTTGATTGGGAACATCGAGCTGTTACCATAGAATAAAGGTTGGGTTGGAGGCTTTAATTTAGGGGGGGAAACCCCACACTATTTTATCAGAATACTCTAAATGTTCTCCATTGGCAATTTTGCCCCTGAGGTGACACCCTTGAAGATGCTGGAGGGGGCAGTGTTAATGAAATGCCCATTGGCATTAAACAGCATTTCTAGAATCCCGAGTGCGGTACTAGAAAGGAAAGTGAAATTTGTAACAGCACAATAAACAAGGGGAATGGCAGAAAAGAACCTGCTCATTCTGTGAGGAAGATCGCTTCCAGTTAAACAAAGAAATTTAGGGTCGTCTGCTTTTCATGAAAATCGCATACATATGGCCTTTGAAATTTGTCACTGAAGATGGTTTTGCTCTAAGGTAAAATTCACCACTTTATAGCTTTTCAGCTGCAAATCTCTGGCTTTTTTTTTCTTCTCTCTTTTGGCCTGTAGCCCAATATGAATGTATGATCACTAGCACAATAGTTAAACATCTGAGTCTTTTTGAAGTGCCTTCAATATTTCAATGATGTGATGGTTGATTGCCTAGCAGTGTTTAGAAAAGAACTTCATTCTGCCCCCTAGTGGTAGAGATTAAAGTTTAATGACTGCTTCATAATACATAAAGCTTTCTTCTCTCTCTCTCTCCCATATTTTTAAGGACATAGTGTATTGCAGAAGTACTAATGAGTTTCTTCATAATCAGTAAGATGTATATTTTAAACAAGAAAACTTCTATACAAAATGAACTTTTTTACAAGCCACAGGATCATTTCATACACGTTTTACGGGCATTGTTGTGCTTTGCTGAACAATATACAGTACCGCGATAAACAGACACTGTTCCCACTACAGCATCCCTTCTGGAAAAAATTCTTAATGGGATTCTTAATGGAAGCTCTTAACCAAGAAGTGTATGGTGTTGCCAAAATTATGGGGAAAATATATACACTCAAAAAAAGAATTGCATATTATTCGATCTTGGTGGAATATTACCTTTTTCTCTTTCAGATGACTATTTTTGTACAACGGGCAATAAAAACATTTCTCACTAATTATAACGCTGGTTACTCCACAGGTCACCTTCCCTTTGTGTTCAAGTTCACAAAGAAAGCCACACGCACCCAAGGTAAAGAAAGTGTTTAGATGTCAAGATTTTTGATATGGGAAACGTTGATCACATACAGCTCCTTTTTTTGTTGGGGGGGTGCTGTGGCTGACAACAAACTAGAAGGGATTTGTTTGGGTTTTTATCTGTCCTGGTTTTGTTGGGTCTGTTTATTTGTTTTTCATCTTTAATGTAGAGTTACTATCCTACATGCTGGCAAGCATGTGAAAGGACAGGAAATCAAGCACCCCTAATGATCCAAGGGAGCATCCAAGAGTGTGTGCTTAGGTCTTGCACCAGCAAGAGCTCACGTGGGAGGGAGATGAAGACTGAAGAGGAGGAGGAGGAGGGGGTCCGTGGAGAGTGGACGGGCCAGCTGGACCGTGTGTAATGTGTCAGTTTGCTTCTGTACCACTATTGTGCGGCTGATGTTGGAATGCAGGGAAGGCGCTAGTTTATTGAATAAGGAGCCATGTAAATTCCAGCTGTCAACATGTGATCACTCCTTTGGACAAAGAGAGTGGTTTGCTCCTTACCCATATTTGATTTCTAGTCACAGCCACACATTCTCCTGAGCCCTTTCGCCACCAGGCTGTCTCTGGCTAGCCTTCGGGTCCCCTTCCCTTTGCAGACTGGTTCTGCAGGTTTGGCACCTGGTTTGGAAAGGTGTATGGATTGGAATTCAAACGTCCTAAAGTCATGATTTATTCAGGAAATAATGGTCAGGGCTTTAGCGATATATCAACTGATCAATAGTATTTTGAAAGGAGCATACTTGCTATTGTTTTATGTATTTTAGGGTAATAGGCAAACGCTTTCCTCGAAAAGAATAGTCCAAAACAAAAATTAATAACTAGATAGCTTTCCTTATTGGAAGCATGTCAACTGGGCTGTAACCATATCAATTTAATTCCTTTCCTTGAAAACTGCTCTAGGGAACCACATGATCCACACAGGGTCAGAGAAGCACGCACATCTTATTTGGCCTTCCTGCTATCTAGCTCCCCACCCTCTCCATGTGGTTTGAAAGAGGCTGCTGACATTTCTGAGATTTGGAGCAGGGTTCTGGGAAGCTCTCTACAAACTGGCAGGGGAGGAGGCAGAGAAAAATTATTCTCTGAGTAAGACCAACTCCAAAGCAGCTTGAGTGTCATGGGAGTTTAATTAGAGGGAAAAAAAAGTCATCCCTGTTCACACAGGCAAGCATTATTCATATCTAGATCTCAGATGCCAATTTTTTTTTTTTTTTTTTTTTTTAGTAATGGGAAGCCTAGAACATTCTGTGGCATGAGGCAGGATAGCAGACCTTTCTTTCTCCTCACTGCAAAATGTCATCTCTGAAAACAACCCAAATGATCACTGCTCTCTTGGTGTCGCTGATGGGTGACTCAGGCCAACGGCAGCAAATGGGACTTCGATGACCCCCCTTTGTAATACAGATTACATATGAACAGATTATGTCTGTATTTCACTTGAAGTTATTCAGCATAGCTCAATGATTT